>NW_028225179.1:97840989-97891684 GCF_052327205.1 Somniosus microcephalus
TCGCTCTCTCTCTCCCCCCCAGTCGCTCTCTCTCCCCCCCAGTCGCTCTCTCTCCCCCCCCAGTCGCTCTCTCTCCCCCCCCGTCGCTCTCTCTCCCCCCCCAGTCGCTCTCTCTCCCCCCCCAGTCGCTCTCTCTCCCCCCCAGTCGCTCTCTCTCCCCCCACAGTCGCTCTCTCTCCCCCCACAGTCGCTCTCTCTCCCCCCACAGTCGCTCTCTCTCCCCCCACAGTCGCTCTCTCTCCCCCACAGTCGCTCTCTCTCCCCCCATAGTCGATCTCTCTCCCCCCCCAGTCGATCTCTCTCCCCCCCCAGTCGATCTCTCTCCCCCCCCAGTCGCTCTCTCTCCCCCCCCCAGTCGCGCTCTCTCCCCCCCCAGTCGCGCTCTCTCCCCCCCAGTCACGCTCTCTCCCCCCCAGTCGCTCTCTCTCCCCCCCAGTCGCTCTCTCTCCCCCCCAGTCGCTCTCTCTCCCCCCCCAGTCGCTCTGTCTCCCCCCCCAGTCGCTCTCTCTCCTCCCCAGTCGCTCTCTCTCCCCCCCAGTCGCTCTCCCTCCCCCCCAGTCGCTCTCTCTCCCCCCCAGTCGCTCTCTCTCCCCCCCAGTCGCTCTCTCTCCCCCCCCAGTCGCTCTCTCTCCCCCCTCAGTCGCTCTCTCTCTCTCTCTCTCCCCATTCTCTCTCTCTCCCCCCAATCTCTCTCTCTCTCTCCCCAATCTCTCTCTCTCTCTCTCACACTCCCAATCTCTCTCTCTCTCACACTCCCAATCTCTCTCTCTCTCACAGTCCCAATCTCTCTCTCTCACACTCCCAATCTCTCTCTCTCTCTCACTCCCAGTCTCTCTCTCTCTCACACTCCCAATCTCTCTCTCTCACACTCCCAATCTCTCTCTCTCTCACACTCCCAATCTCTCTCTCTCACACTCCCAATCTCTCTCTCTCTCACACTCCCAATCTCTCTCTCTCTCACACTCCCAATCTCTCTCTCTCTCACACTCCCAATCTCTCTCTCTCTCACACTCCCAATCTCTCTCTCCCAATCTCTCACTCTCTCACACTCCCAATCTCCTCTCTCTCTCTCTCTCTCACTCCCAGTCTCTCTCTCTCACACTCCCAATCTCTCTCTCTCTTACTCCCAATCTCTCTCTCTCTCACACTCCCAGTCTCTCTCTCTCTCTCTCTCACACTCCCAATCTCTCTCTCTCTCTCACACTCCCAATCTCTCTCTCTCTCTCACACTCCCAATCTCTCTCTCTCACTCCCAATCTCTCTCTCTCACTCCCAATCTCTCTCTCTCACACTCCCAATCTCTCTCTCTCTCTCACACTCCCAATCTCTCTCTCTCTCACTCCCAATCTCTCTCTCTCACTCCCAATCTCTCTCTCTCACTCCCAATCTCTCTCTCTCTCACTCCCAATCTCTCTCTCTCACACTCCCAATCTCTCTCTCTCACACTCCCAATCTCTCTCTCTCACACTCCCAATCTCTCTCTCACACTCCCAATCTCTCTCTCTTTCCTTCCATCTCTCTCTCTCTCTCTCCTTCCCCCTCTCTCTCTCTCTCTCTCCTTCCTTCCCTCTCTCTCTCTCCTTCCCTCTCTCTCAGTCCCTCTCTCTCTCTCTCCTTCCCTCTCTCTCTTCCCCCCAGTTGCTCCCTCTCTCTCTTCCAACAACAACATGCCCTCAAAAAGCCTCGGCACCGCCGGGCTCCCCCAGCTAGTATTATTATAATTGTGATTGTTCTGTTGTTATCTTTCTCCCGAGTTTCTTGCAGTGGTGTCCAGGAGATTAATATTTAATTCCTGGACACTCTGGGATAGTTATGGAAGGATTATAAACCTATGCTCTGCCCGTCCGATAGATAAAGTTGGTGGGGACAGTATAATTTTCGTGATCCGGCTTCATTTACATGAAATGAGTGCCAAGGCCTTTTGATTTAAAGGCAGCCTGCAGTTGCTTAAATAAACGGTGCACTTTTCAAGGGTGGTTAATGGAGAGCCACTTACTGGAGCAGCAGGCTGCATGCCCTAGTCAGCTGTCCTCCGATTCTCTGGGGCAGCGGTGGAAATGCTTATACAGCAAGTTAGCACCAGTATTGAGGACATTGTCTCCTCTAATAGGCAACAATATGCCCGTCAAATTAGGCCTAGAAATTGGGTTGGGGCGCAAAAGTCGCCTGAGCGCAAGATTTAGCGCAGCGATCGGAGTGATACCGATCGCCAGAAATTCAGTTTCAGTGCCGCTCGAGGGACACGGGGCGAGGCTCGAGGCGCTCCGCGTCCCTCTTAGGGCGCCGAAACTGATTATCGCAGCGCAACGTGCTGCAGCGCCACACGCTGCGGCATGGCATGCTGCGGTACTGCAGGCCTTCCTCCCACTGTTAAGGGGGAGGTGCCTGCAACAGCGCCATCCCCGCTTGCGAGTGCCGGCAAATGAGCCTGGCACCGAGGAGAAGTGCCGGGCTCTCGGGAAACAGCCGGCAATACCGCGGTGGGGGGGGGGGGTTAGGAGGCCGGGGACGGAGGTGCTGGCAGGCGGCCACCGAAAAAGCTGCCCCCCTGCACCTCCACCTTAACTTGCGTCGCTGCCGGCAGAGTAAGGCCCCGTGAACCGGGCGTGTGTAGCGAGCGGCGCAACTGCGGCGTTCGCTACCAAATATTGTGAACGGGGCACGAATGGGGCACTGCGCACACCGATGACGTCATCGGTGGCGTGCGCAGCGCAAATGCCTAATGCCACCATTAGCGCCCCTACTGAATATCGCGGGAGACGCAGCCAGTGGCGCTACAGCCACTGACTGCCTCTTTAGGCACTAACAGGTGGCGCTACTCACCCAATTTCTCCCCCATAAAGTCATAGGCCTAGAAATTCAGTTGTTAGCGCCAGCCGCTAGTGCCTTAGGAGGAGGAGAAGTGGGGCGCTAAGCGGCTAGCGCTCGGGTGCGGTGCGATCTGCGCCTCTCGTGAACTTCACTCAAGATTTAGTGGCAGTGCAAAACCGCAGTGCCCGCTCAGCTGCGCGTGCAGATTCTGACGTCATTTCATGGTGCAATGCCCTTGGTGCGCCCCGAACCGGAACTTCAGTGGCGCCGCCCTTCTTTGGTAGAGGGGAACCGTTCCCAGTCGCTGCGGGGCATGGGGGGGCGCTACTTAAAAGGGACTCCTCCTGCATTATAAGTGGCAGCCATTTTGTGCCAATCCTTCTGTGTGAGAGACAGATATTTGGAGAGAGACAAAGGCAGAGTGCTTTCTGCTTTGACTCAGCGCTTGCACAGGCACTTCTGGCTTCAGGCCAGAGCTTTGCACTTGGATTTAACTTTCAGTGCCATAGCCTTGAGCCACCACATATAATGGGGGCTGCAATGGGTGGAAACGTTGGCTTTCTGCATTGCATTCAAAGGGATCAGAGATGCCGCGAGAGAGTGCCAGTCATGGCCAGACTGAGAAGGGCCAACAGGCATCGGCACAGGAGGCCTTACCCACCCAGGGTATACCGCCAGCAGCTCTCATATCTGAACATGTCTGAGGAGCAGTGTGTTCGGAGGCTGTGATTCAGAAGGGAGGTGGTCACTGAGGTCTGCCACCTGCTTTGCAGAGATCTGTAGCCACAGCTGAGGTGCAGGACGTCTCTGTCGGTGGCAGTGAAGGTGACGGTGGCTCTCAACTTCTATGCCACCGGCTCCTTCCAATCCGCTACTAGGGACATTGCCAACATCTCCCAGTTCGCGGTATATTGCTGCATCCGCCAGGTGAACAATGCCCTTTTCAGAAGGAGACATCAGTACATCTCCTTCCCCATGACCCTGGACAAGTAGCAAGAGCGTGCAATGGGATTTGGAAGAATAGCTGGCTTCCCCATGGTCCAGGGCATAGAAATGATGAACCAGCAATGGTCAGGCCTTGCTTCAGGGCTGCAGTGTGCAGGGCATGGCAGCCAAACAAGTCGACCCTCCCCCTTTAAGAGCTGACCGGCACCAGCGTGTCTGCCTTCATTCAGAAACTCGCCGCACCTGCGCTGCGCCCGCCCTCGGTGTTAGCGTCTCGGCTCGCCGGCTTAGCACCTTATGATAGTCGTGCATCACCTGCTTTAGTGCAGCAGCAACCTCTTGGGGTGATGCAACTGAATATCGGTGAAGGTGGCGCTAAGTTGCGCCGGGCACTAAATTTAGCGAACGCCCGTCTGTAGCGCCCCAAACGTGGCTATACTGAATTTCTAGGCCATAGAGTTTTAAGCACAGAAAGAGGCCCTTCGGCCCATTGTGTTCATGCCGGCCATCAAGCACTGTCTATTCTAATCTCACTTTCCAGCACTTGGTCCGTAGCTTTGTATGCTATGGCATTTCAAGTGCTCATCTAAATGCTTCGTGAATGTTGTGAGGGTTCCTGCCTCTACCACCTTTTCAGGCAGTGAGTTCCAGATTCCAACCACCCTCTGGGTGAAAAAGTTTTTCCTCAAATCCCCTCTAAATCTCCTGCCCCTTACCTTGAAACTGTGCCCCCTGGTTATTGACCCCTCTACTAAGGGGAAAAGTTCCTTTCTATCTACCCTCTCTATGCCCCTCATAATTTTGTACACCTCAATCAGGTCCCCCCTTAGCCTTCTCTGCTCTAAGGAGAACAGCCCCAGCCTGTCCAGTCTCTCTTCATAGCTGAAGCGCTCCAGCCCAGATAACATCCTGGTGAATCTCCTTGGCACCCTCTCCAATGCAATCACATCCCTCCTATGGTGTGGCATTCAGAACTGCACACAGTATTCCAGCTGTGGCCTAACTAGCGTTTTGTACAGCTCCATCATACCCTCTCTGCTCTTGCCTTCATTTGCCGAGGCATAGAATATAAGTATCCCATATGTGTTTTTAACCAACTTATCTACCTGTCCTGCTGCCTTCAGGGATCTATGTACCTGCACACCAAGGTCCCTCTGATCCTCTGTCCTTCCTCGGATCTTACCATTCATTGTTTATTTCCTTGCCTTGTTAGTACTCCAAAAATGCATCACCTCACACTTTTCAGGGTTAAACTCCATTTGCCACTGTTCTGCCCATCTAACCAATCTGTCTATATCATCCTGTAGCCTGAGGCTTCCCTCCTCATTATTTACCACTCCACCAATTTTCGTGTCATCTGCGAACTTACTGATCATACCTCCTACATTCATATCTACATAGAAACAGAGAAGATATGAGCAGGAGTAGGCCATTCGGCCCTTTGAGCCTGCTCCGCCATTCAATGAGATCATGGCTGATCTACCAAATTCAGTACCCTGTCCCTGCCTTCTCCCCATATCCCTTGATCCCTTTAGCCTTAAGAAATATATCCAACTCTTTCTTGAATATATTTAATGAACTGGCCTCCACCGCCCTCTGTGGCAGAGAATTCCACAGGTTCACCACTCTCTGGGTGAAGAAATTCCTCCTCATTTCAGTCCTAAATGGCTTATCCCTTATCCTTAGACTATGACCCCTGGTTCTGGACTCCCCGGCCATCAGATACATCCTTCCTGCATCTAGTCTGTCCAGGCCTGACAGAATTGTATAGGTTTCTATGAGATCCCCTCTCAATCTTCTAAACTCCAGTGAGTATAAGCCCAATCGACACAATCTCTCCTCATATGTCATTCCTGCCATCCCAGGTATCAGCCTGGTGAATCTTCGCTGCACTCCTTCCATGGCAAGAACGTCCTTACTCAGGTAAGGCGACCAAAACTGCACACAATACTCAAGGTGTGGTCTTACCAAGGCCCTGTACAACTGTAGCAAGACATCCTTATTCCTGTACTCGAACCTTCTTGCTACGAAGGCCAACATAACATTTGCCTTCTTAACCGCCTGCTGCACCTGCATGCTTACCTTCAGCGACTGGTGCACAAGAACACCCAGGTCTCTTTGCACTTCCCCTTCTCCCAATCTATTGCCATTCAAATAATCTGCCTTCCTGTTTTTGCCACCAAAGTGGATAACCTCACATTTATCCAAATTATAGTGCATTTGCCATGTTTCTGCCCAATCACCCAACCTGTCCAAATCATACTGGAGTTTCACAACATCCTCCTCACAGCTTACCCTCCCACCCAGTTTTGTGTCGTCTGCAAATTTGGAGATATTACATCCAATTCCCTCATCCAGATCATTAATATATATTGTGAACAGCTGGGGTCCTAGGACCGATCCTTGCGGCACCCCACTCGTCACTGCCTGCCACTCGGAAAATGACCCGTTTATTCCAACTCTTTGCTTTCTGTCCGCCAACCAGTTCTCTATCCAAGTCAATACCTAGCCCCCAATCCCATGTGCCTTAATTTTGCACGCTAATCTCTTATGCGGGACCTCATCGAAAGCCTTCTGAAAGTCCAAATACACCACATCCACTGGTTCTCCCTTATCTATTTTACCAGTTACATCCTCAAAAAATTCCAGTAGATTTGTCAAGCATGATTTACCTTTTGTAAATCCATGTTGACTTTGTCCGATCATGTCACTGCTTTCCAAGTGCTCTGCTATTACATCTTTTATAATAGACTCTAGCATTTTCCCCACTACCGATGTCAGGCTTACCGATCTATAATTCCCCGCTTTTTCTCTACCACCTTTTTTGAATAGTGGGGTAACATTAGCTACCCTCCAATCCATGGGTACTGTTCCAGAGTCTATTGAGTTCTGGAAGATGACCAGCAATGCAACTACTATTTCTAGGGCCACTTCCTTAATAACCCTGGGATGTAGATTATCAGGCCCTGGGGATTTATCGGCCTTCAGTCCCATCAATTTTCCTAACGCCATTTCCCTACAAATACTGATTTCTTTCAGTCCCACCCTTTCATCAGACCCTATGTTCCCCGGTATTTCTGGAAGGTTATTTGTGTCCTCCTTTGTGAAGACAGAACCAAAGTATGTATTTAGTTGGTCTGCCATTTCTTTGTTTCCCATTATAATTTCCCCTGATTCTGACTGCAAGGGACCTACGCTTGACTTCACCAATATTTTTCTCTTCACATATCTATAAAAGCTTTTACAATCAGTTTTTATGTTCCCTGCAAGCTTACTCTCATATTCTATTTTCCCTTTCTTAATTAATCCCTTTGTCCTCCTTTGTTGAATCCTAAACTGCTCCCAATCCTCAGGATTATTGCTTTTTCTGGCCAATTTATATGTCCTCTCCTTGGATTTTATGCTATCCCTAATTTCCCTTGTTAGCCACAGTTGAGTCACCTTTTTTGTTTTATTTTTATGCCAAATTGGGATGAACAAATTCTGTAGCTCATCCATTCGGTCTTTGAATGTTTGCCATTGCCTATCCACCGTCAACCCTTTGAGTGCCATTCCCCAATCAATCCTACCCAACTCGCTCCTCAGACCATCGTAGTTTCCTTTATTTAAATTGCGGACCCTAGTCTCTGAGTCAACTATTTCATTCTCCATCTTAATGAAGAATTCGATCATATTATGATCGCTCCGACCCAAGGATCCTCATACAACAAGATTGCTAATTAATCCTTTCTCATTACATAATACCCAGTCTAAGATGTCCCGATCTCTGGTTGGTTCCTCGACATATTGGTCCAGGAAACCATCCCGTAAACACTCCAGGAATTCCTCCTCCACAGTATTGTTACTAATTTAGTTGGCCCAATCTATATGTAGATTAAAGTCACCCATGATGACTGCTGTGCCCTTATTGCATGCTTCTTTAATTTCCCTTTTAATGCCATCCCCAACCTCTGCCTTACTGTTTGGAGGTCTATATATTACTCCCACTAATGTTTTTTCCCCTTAGTATTTCTCAATTCTACCCATACAGATTCCACATTATCAGAGCTAATATCCTTCATTACAATTGTATTAATCCCTTCTTTAACCAGTAATGCTACCCCACCTCCCTTTCCTTTTTGCCTATCTTTCCTGAATATCGAATACCCCTGGATGTTGAGTTCCCAGTCTTCGCCATCCTTGAGCCATGTTTCCGTAATCCCAACCAAATCATATTCGTTGAACTCTATTTGCACAGCCAATTCATCCACCTTATTACAAATGCTCCTCGCATTAAGACACAAAGCCTTCAGGCTTGTTTTTTTAATGCTCTTAGACCTATTAGAATGATTATTTACTGTGGCCACGTTTGATTTAAACTGTTGATTTCTCTGACTGCCACTTTTGTTTTTCTCCTTCCTATCTTTTGCTTTTATCCCTGTTTCCCTTTCCTCTGTCTCCCTGCTCAGGTTCCCAACCCCCTGCCATTTTAGGTTAAACCCCCCCAAACAGTGCTAGCAAACCTCCCCACAAGGATATTTGTCCCGTTCTGGTTCAGCTGCAACCCGTCCGACTTGTACAAGTCCCACCTTCCCCAGAAGCAGGCCCAGTGATCCAGGAAACTAAAGCCCTCCCTCCTGCACCAACTCTTTAGCCACGCATTCATCTGCTCTATCCTCCTATTCCTATACTCACTAGCACGTGGCACCGGGAGTAATCCAGGGATTACAACCTTTGAGTTCCTGCTCTTTAATCTGCTACCTAGCTCCCTAAATTCTTGCTGCAGGACCTCATCCCTCTTCCTACCCATGTCATTGGTCACAATGCGAACCACGACCTCTGACTGTTCACCCTCCCCCTTCAGAATGCCCTGCAGCCGTTCAGTGACATCCTTGACCCTGGCACCAGGGAGGCAACAAACCACCCTGGTGTCAAGTCTACGGCCACAGAAACGCCTACCTGTTCCCCTTATGATAGAATCCCCTACCACTATTGCTCTCCCACTCTTTTTCCTCCCTTCCTGAGCAGCAGAAGCACCCCTGGTGCCAGTAAGTTGGCTGCTGCTGCCTTCCTCTGGTAAGTCATCCCCCTCAACAGTATCCAAATCGGTATACCTGTTTGAGAGGGGGGTGGCCTCAGGGGTCCCCTGCACTACCTGCCTGCCTCTACTGCTCTGCCTGATGGTCACCCATTTCCCTTCTGCCTGTGCAGCCCTTACCTGCGGTGTGACCAACTCACTAAATGTGTTATCCACGACCCTCTCAGCATCGTGAATGCTCCAAAGCCCATCCATCGCAGCTCCAGTGCTGCAATGCGGTCTGCTAGTAGTTGCAGCTGGATGCATTTCTGGTACACATGGTCATCAGGGACACAGGCAGCGTCCCTGAATTCCCACATAGAGCAAGAGGAGCATAACACGGGGCTGTGCTGTCCTGACATGACTTACCCTTTAATTAATTTAAATTAGTTCAATACCACCAATTAAAGATAAAGTCTAAGGCGCTTGTATGGTTTACTAACAGTCCCCGCTGCACCAGAAAGACCTTAGCAACTATAAACCACAGAGTTAAAGTTAAAAAAAAGAGAAATACTCACCAACCAATCGCTTACCTGCTCCCTGGTGACGTCACACTCTTACTACTTTTTACCTCTCTCCCCGCTGCTGAGTTAGTCGGGCCTCGCCTCGCCCCTCCTTTTATACCCGGCCTCGGTGCTCTCCTGGTCCGATCTGGTCAGGCCTCGCCTCGCTCCTCCCTTTATACTCGGCCCCGGTGCTCTCCTGGTCCGATCTGGTCGGGCCTCGCCTCGCTCCTCCTTTTATACTCGGCCCCGGTGCTCTCCTGGTCCGATCTGGTCTGGCCTCGCCTCACTCCTCCATTTATACCCGGCCTCAGTGCTCTCCTGGTCCGATCTGGTCGGGCCTCGCCTCACTCCTCCATTTATACTCGGCCCCGGTGCTCTCCTGGTCCGATCTGGTCGGGCCTCGCCTCACTCCTCCATTTATACCCGGCCTCAGTGCTCTCCTGGTCCGATCTGGTCGGGCCTTTCCTCGCCCCTCCTTTTATACTCGGCCCTGGTGCTCTCCTGGTCCGATCTGGTCGGGCCTTTCCTCGCTCCTCCTTTTATACTCGGCCCCGGTGCTCTCCTGGTCCGATCATTAATGTACACTAGAAACTGCAAAGGACCCAGCACCGATCCCTGCAGTACGCCACTGGACACAGGCGTCCAGTCACAAAAACAACCTTCGACCATCACCCTCTGCCTCCTGCCGCTAAGCCAATTTTGGATCCAATGTGCCAAATTGCCCTGCATCCCATGGGCTCTTATTATCTTAACCAGTCTCCCATGCGGTACTTTGTCAAAAGCCTTACTGAAGTCCATGTAGACTACATCAACTGCACTACCCTCATCCACACACCTAGTCACCTCCTCGAAAAATTCAATCAAATTGGCCAGACATGATCTCCCCCTGACAAAGCCAAGCTGACTATCCTTGATTAATCCTTGACTCTTCAAGTGCAGACTTACTCTGTCCCTCAGAATTTTTTCCAATAATTTCGCTACCACTGATGTTAGGCTCACTGGCCTGTAATTCCCTGGTTTATCCCTACTACCCTTCTTGAATAATGGTACTACGTTAGCTGTTCTCCAGTCCTCTGGCACCTCCCCTGTGGCCAGAGAGGTCCTGAAAATTTGTGTCAGAGCCCCTGCAATCTCCTCCCTTGCCTTACACAGCAGCCTGGGATACATCTCATCAGGGCCTGGGGATTTATCCACTTTTAAGCCCGCTAAAACCGCTAGTACCTCCTCCCTCTCAATACTAATTTGTTCAAGTATATCACAATCCCCCTGACTGATTTCTATACCTACATTGTCCTTCTCCATAGCGAACACAGATGCAAAATATTCATTTAAAACCTCACCTACACCTTCCGGCTCTCCACACAGATTGCCAATTTCATCCCTGATGGGCCCTACTCTTTCCTTGGTTATCCTCTTGCCCACAATATACTTATAAAACACATTGGGATTTTCCTTTATTTTGCCCACCAGTGTTTTTTGATGCCCCCTCTTGGCTCTCGTAATTTCTTTTTTAAGTACCCCCTGCACTTTACATACTCCTCTAGGGCTTCCACTGTTTTTAGTCCTTTGTATCTACCAAAATCCTACCTTTTTTCTGAATCCATTCTTGTATATTCCTTGACATCCAGGGTTCCCTTGGTTTGTTGGTCCCACCCTTGACCTTTATGGCAACATGTTGGTGTTGTATTCTCTATTTCCTTTCTGAAAGACTCCCACTGTTCTGATGTGGATTTTCCTGCAAGTAACTGATCCCAGTCCACTTTGGCCAGATCCTGTCTTCTCATATTAAAATCGGCTTTCCCCCAATTTAGAACCTTTTTTTCCAGTTCATCTTTGTCCTTTCCCATGACTACCTTAAATCTCACCGATTTATGGTCACTGTCACCAAAATCCTCTCCTACTGACACTTCTACCACTTGCCCGGCTACATTCCCTAGAATTAGATCCAGTGCCGCCCCCTGCCGTGTAGGACTTTCTACACGCTGGCTCAAAAAGCTCTCCTGGATGCACTTTAAGAATTCCGCACCCTCTAAGCCTTTCACAATCTGATTATCCCAGATATTATTGGGGAAGTTGAAATCCCCTACTATTATTACCCTATTATTTCTACACTTCTCTGAGATTTGCCTACATATCTGTTCCTCTATCTCCCCCTGACTGTTTGGGGGCCTTTAGTGCACACCCAGCAAAGTGCTTGCCCCCTTTTTGTTTTTAAGCTCTACCCATATGGCCTCATTAGAGGAACCTGCTAAGATATCATCCCTCCTTACAGCAGTAACTGACTCCTTAATTAATATTACTACACCCCCCTCTTTTACACCCCCCTCTGTCTCACCTGAAGATTCTATACCCCATGTCTCTGTGATAGCAACACCTTCAATTCATCTGCCTTACTCGCAAGAATCCTTGCATTATAATAAATGCCATCCAGCCTTGCCATACTCCCTTGTGCCATTACATACTTGCTCTGCCTTCCAGGCTGACTTGTTTTTTCCTCCATATTTGGCTGTGCTTCACCCCTTACTATAGCTCCACTCCGTATCGCATCCCCCTGCCAAGTTAGTTTAGTCAGCTGTAATGGCGAGAGGTGGATGAGCAAGCCAATGGCAGCAATATTGGGTACAAAGTGCATGGTAACCGAAAGCGGCTGAGGGAGAAGGACAGCCTGTTTTGGTCTATCGCCCAATTTTCTTTTCCAATGACTTCAATCGAATAGAAATTCAAACGATGGGCAAAGCTGGCTGCTGATTCGCTATCGCCCATTCCACGCTGCCGCCCAAGACAAATTTACACCCCATTTTCCCTAGAATCTGGCTGCATTGCAGGAAGAAACTTAATGACCTCACCAGGACTGCCAAATTCAGACTCGGCTTCACATCTCTCTTACTGTCTGCACAGCCTCGCACCACCTGAAGTTAGCTGCTGCACTACTAATCCTTTCCTCCCCACTGCCCATGGCTCTCCTCCAATCAAAACAGACTCTTCACCACATTCCTGAGTGCAATTACCAGAAGCAGTTCAAAATATGCAGCAGCCAGTACAAGCATTTTAAATGGATTAAGTCGTGAAATCCCACAACAAAATAGAAGAAAAATGTCTCCCAGATATTGCAGCATTTCATTTGAGACCCACTGAGGATCCCTTTAATATCTGCCTCCCGAGTGGTTCCATTTTGCGGGCAGGATCAGGAACTAGCGGTAACAATGTGGGCAGAGAGGAAAATGTTATTGAGGGCCTTGATAACGTCCTTTAACGCCAATTTGCATATATTCAAGCTGCTTTGTCCCCTCTTTCGCTCAGTAAATCTGAGGCCAATTTTATTGTCACTACAAGCAGCGGGCTGGGAACAGATCACTGCGCGCACACCAGGGATGGATTCTGCATGGCTTACTACCATAATTCTGGGTGCACTTCCTCACTACCTCACCAAAAAATCCCCAGGTCAGACGTGGGACTAAAATCTTAAAGTTACGATTTACAAATGAGATGAGCTGGTGTAATTTATTCGAACCATCACATTTTTCATTTATTTCGAAAATGGGAATATTCTTGTAATGGATAATAGTTAATATTAAGGCTCATTTTGTCTTCTCTGCAATGGTTTAACACGGGAGTGATGGCAAAATATTCAGTGATCTCGCATTTTTCTGAAATTATTTTTTCCCAATTTGTTTAGGAAACTGACATTTCTGATATTTGACATGCCAATGATTTTTTTTATTATGTCCTAGAGCCTCACTCACTGCTATATCACTATACCCTGAACCATGGGGCTGCTCATCTGCCGGAATATAGTTTTATGGGGCTTTTGGATGGCTGTGAGATAGACTATTACGACGAAAATATGAAAATAACTGTTCCAAGACAGCAATGGATGGCGGAAGCATTTGAGAAGAGTTACTGGGACGAATACACAATCACTCAAGCTGGTTTCCACGGGCTCATCAAGGGACAGGTTGATAGATGGTTGCAGCAGAACAACCAAACATCAAGTGAGTGTAATCATTTGAATGAATGCAGCGAACCACAGGGGTCATTTAAGGTTGGGGGATAGTGTAACATGAGTGATATCGGACTGCCTGATATAAATCCGCCTGACTTTCCCTTCCATTGACTTCAATAGAAAGGAACATTAGACGGGGTGTATAATGGGCAACTAATTGGATATCGCCCATTTTACACCATCTCTGGAAGGTAACATTAACCCCAATGAATGATATTGGTCATACAGAGGGTGAAATTCAGTGCTGTTGGGTGTAAAATGGGCAGTAGCAGCGAGGCCGCCCTTTATAAATGCTGCCTGATTTTCCTTTGCATTCACTTCACAGTGAATTGCCACCCGTTCAGCAAACCTGCTGAAGCTGAATTTCACATTCATCGCCAGATAAAACCCGGGCCCCTGTGACTCAGCTGTTGTTTTACACCTCGATCAATAAAGAAAATGAGATGTGGTTTAAAACGGGCGAAATATGGGCGCCTGTGAATCAGCTGCCGTTTTACACCTCGATCGATTTTCTGAAAATCGGACATGGTGTACTCTTTTGGTGCAAACTATAAACAAATAAACTGTAACTAAAAAAAACATTAAAGTAAACCTAACAACTTAAATTAAAATTTGGTTACCAGGGTGAAGATGCACTCCAGTCCTTGCGGTGCCCACCGGTTGTGGCAGGCCTCGAGCGTGCCAGCGGACACCGCATGCTCCATCTCCATAGTCACCCGGGCGCGAACGTGGCCACGGAAGAAAGGCAGGCAGTCGGGCTGAACGACCCCCTCGACCGCCCGCTGTCTAGACCAGTTGATGGCCACTTTGGCCAGGCCCAGGAGCAGTCCGACGAGAAGTCCCCCGACCTGCCCACTCCCCTCCACACCGGGTGACCAAAGATAAGGAGTGTAGGACTGAAGTGCAGCCAAAAATCGAGGAGCAGCCCCTTCAAATAATGGAAGAGGGGCCGCAACCTTTCACATTCGATATATACATGGAACACGGATTCCCCCAGGCTCGGACATGGTGTAAAGTGGGCGGCCGATTCAGTATTGGTCATATTTCACCTGGTGATAACAGTTATAAATCCACCCCTCCCCACCACAAACAGTGTTTATTGAATGATATTTGTATTATTCAATTTAATTAATGACATTTGTAATATATTTATTTAATTACTTTGCTGGTCTTTTACATGTAACAAATCATATTGGCCCGTATTTTCCAATCGCAGGCCTCCCGCATGCGGAGGCCTGCAATCTGGAAAAATCTGCGCCCTTACCTGAGGGCTCCCGGGAAGCACACGCTTCCGCTCCTGGGCCTCTCCAAACTCCAAGTGCACAGGATCCACGTATCCTAGGGGCGCAGGTAGTTCGCAGCGTTCCTGGGATCACGTAGGCCATGGGGAGCCTATCAAAGTAGGGAATCTCCCTTCATACCCTTGACAGGAAGACCTGTCAAATATATTAATGGAATTCACCCCAAAAATATAGTAAAACTTTAAATAACTAAAAAAAAATCACATTTGTAAAATGACTTGAAATTACAATAAATTAAACATTTTAAACAAAAATTTTTTTTTTTTTAAATGTAATTAAAGTTTTTATGGGGCTAAAAATAAACTTAGCTTTTTTAAAGTATTTTTAAATGGTAAATCAGTGAAATTAAAAAAAAATTTTTTTTCAACTCTTGTCTTGGTAAAAGCAGACCCTACGCCTGATTTTGCCAGGCATAAGAATTGTAAGGGTGTTCTGTGGGCGGAGGATCTCCAAAAAGTGGAACTATCTGTCCACAGAGGCCCTTCTCCAGGGCAGGCATGCCTGAAACCGGCATTTCCGGTGTCCCTACGGCTCGGTACACAGTGTGTACCCACACGCAGGGATTGGAATATCTCCGGTGTCCCTACGGGTGGGTACACAGTGCGTACCCACACGCAGGGATTGGAATATCTCCGGTGTCCCTACGGCTCGGTACACAGTGCGTACCCACACGCAGGGATTGGAATATCTCCGGTGTCCCTACGGCTCGGTACACAGTGCGTACCCACACGCAGGGATTGGAATAGCTCCGGTGTCCCTACGGCTCGGTACACAGTGCATACCCACACGCAGGGATTGGAATATCTCCGGTGTCCCTACGGCTCGGTACACAGTGCATACCCACACGCAGGGATTGGAATATCTGGGCCAATATGTTTATTGGGGTAATTTTTAACTCTTCAGCAAAAGAGTAAAATGGCCAATATTGGACCGACCGCCTGTTCTACACCTCGCTTGGATTCCCTTTCAATTGGCCGAGGTTTATAACAGGCCTCTGACCCGATATTGTCCGCTTTACACTATGACCACAATTTAAAATTAACCCCTCCATTTATGGTAATATTACTTTTAATGAATGATATTAGTAATACATTTATTGAATGACATTGGAAATAACACATTTATTGAATCATATTGGCAATATTGTGTTTATTCAATTATATTGTTAATATTAAATTGAATGATTATTATTCATACCATTGCATTTGCTCAGTGATATTGGTGAGCACATATTTGAGAT
Organism: Somniosus microcephalus; assembly: GCF_052327205.1. Taxonomy (NCBI): domain Eukaryota; kingdom Metazoa; phylum Chordata; class Chondrichthyes; order Squaliformes; family Somniosidae; genus Somniosus; species Somniosus microcephalus. The sequence goes on from NW_028225179.1 coordinate 97,856,852, forward strand.
GTAATGTAGATGTGTAAGTTTGAGACTCCAATGCTGTCTTATATCCTGCAGGTGGCTTATCAGACATAATGCACTGCCCGCAGTTTTCTATTCAGTAGGGGTAAATTGTATATTTGGGCAATAGTGTAAAATGAGCGATATCGAACTGACTACCCAATATACACCCTGTCTGATTTCCCCTTTCTTTGACCTCAATGGATATGAAAATCAGGTGGGGTGCAAATTAGGCGGCCGGTCCAATATCACCCATTTTACACTCTCACCCAAAGTCAAAATTGCCTCCATGGAGACAAGTCCATTGCAACAAAGTTGGAGGACAGGGAATGTTAGTCTATGCTGTGCAAACATAATTCAGTCCCCAATTTAAAGTCACACATTCTGGCATGTGTTCTGGCAGCATTGGCTAATATTCTGGCATGGTATTTATAGTTAAGTAACAGCATTGCTAGAAAATTGTGAAGGTGAGAAGTAGAGTTGGTTAATACACGGGAGTTTTCCAGAAGTATAGGCTGAAGAGTTGGGCTGGAGCGATTCAGCTATGAAGAGAGGCTGGACAGGCTGGGGTTGTTTTCCTTGGAGCAGAGAAGGCTGAGGGGGGACCTGATTGAGGTGTACAAAATTATGAGGGGCATAGATAGGGTGGATAGAAAGGAACTTTTCCCCTTAGTAGAGGGGTCAATAACAAGGGGGCATAGATTCAAGGTAAGGGGCAGGAGGTTTAGAGGGGATTGGAGGAAAAACTTTTTCACCCAGAGGGTTGTTGGAATCTGGAACTCACTGCCTGAAAGGGTGGTAGAGGCAGGAACCCTCACAACATTCAAGAAGCATTTGGATGAGCATTTGAAACGCCATAGCATACAAGGCTACGGACCAAATGCTGGAAAATGGGATTAGATTGATAGGGCTGGATGGCCGGCGCGGACACGATGGGCCAAAGGGCCTCTTTCTGTGCTGTATAACTCTATGACTCTATGGCCTAGAAATTCAGTATAGCCACGTTTGGGGCGCTATAGCCGGGCGTTCGCTAAATTTTGCGCCCGGCGCAACTTAGCGCCACCTTCGCCGATATTCAGTTGCATCACCCCAAGAGGTTGCTGCTGCGCTAAAGCAGGCGATGCACGACTATCATTAGGCGCTAAGCCGGCGATCCGGAGCGCTAACACCGAGGACGGGCGCAGCGCAGGTGCGGCGAGTTGCTCAATGAAGGCTGGCGCCGGTCAGCTCTTAAAGGGGAAGGGTCGACTTGTTTGGCTGCCATGCCCTGCACACTGCAGCCCTGAAGCAAGGCCTGACCATTGCTGGTTCCTCAGTTCTACGCCCTCAACCATGGGGAAGCCCGCTATTCTTCCAAATCCCATTGCATGCTCTTGCTGCTTGTCCAGGGTCATGGGGAAGGAGATGTACTGACGTCTCCTTCTGAAAAGGGCATTGTTCACCTGGCGGATGCAGCAATGTACCGCGAACTGAGAGATGTTGGCAATGTCCCCAGTAGCGGATTGGAAGGAGCCAGTGGCATCGAAGTTGAGAGCCACCATCACCTTCACTGCCACTGACAGAGACGTCCTGCTCCTCAGCTGTGGCTGCAGATCTCTGCGAAGCAGGTGGCAGATCTCAGTGACCACCTCCCTTCTGAATCACAGCCTCTGAACACACTGCTCCTCAGACATGTTCAGATATGAGAACTGCTGGCGGTATACCCTGGGTGGGTAAGGCCTCCTGTGCCGACGCCTGTTGGCCAATCTCTGTCTGGCCATGACTGGCACTCTCTCACGGCGTCTCTGATCCCTTTGAATGCAATGCAGAAAGCCAACGTTTCCACCCATTGCAGCCCCCATTATATGTGGCGACTCAAGGCTATGGCACTGAAAGTGAAATCCAAGTGCAAAGCTCTGGCCTGAAGCCACAAGTACCTGTGCAAGCGCTGAGTCAAAGCAGAAAGCTCTCTGCCTTTGTCTCTCTCCAAATATCCGTCTCTCACACAGAAGGATTGGCACAAAATGGCTGCCACTTATATTGCAGGAGGAGTCCCCTTTAACTAGTGCCCCCCCGCGCCCCGCAGCAACTGGGAACCGTTCCCCTCTACCAGTCACTGGGGGCGCCAGGCGCAAAGAAGGGTGGCGCCACTGAATTTCCGGTTCGGGGCGCACAAAGGGCGTTGCAGCATGAAATGACGTCAGGATCTGCGCACACAGCTGAGCGCGCGCAAAGGTTTTGCGCCGCCGCTAAATCTTAACGGAATTTCGCGAGAGGCGGAGATCGCGCCGCGCCCGAGCGCTAGCCGCTTAGCGCCCCACTTCTCCTCCTCCTAAGGCGCTAGCGGCTGGCGCAAACAACTGAATTTCTAGGCCTATGACTCTATGCAACAAAAAACTGAGGCATTACAGCGCCACCACTGGAGTGAGAGTGCAATTACAACATGCTGACTTTACGTCGGCAACTCCCATTTCAAATATTGACATATATAGAATCATAGAATAACACAGCGCAGAAAGAGGCCATTCGGCCCATCGTGCCTGTGTCGGGTCTGTGAAAGCTATCCAATTAGACCCACTCCCCTGCCATTTCCCCATAGCCCTACAACGTTTCCCCTTCAAGTATTTATCCAATTCCCTTTTGAAAGTCACTATTAAATCTGCTTCCAGCACCTTCTCACGTAATGCATTCCAGATCACAACAACCCACCGCATAAAAAAATCCTCCTATCACCACTGGTACTTTTTCCAATTACCTTAAATCTGTGTCATCTGGTTACCGACCTCTCCTTATTCACTCTATCCAAGTCCTTCATGATTTTGAACATGAATTCAGAGGAATTGATAATGGGAAAAAGTTGATAAAAATGTGACAACACGAAGTAAGAACATAAGAAATAGAAGCAGGAGCAGGCCATGTGGCCTCACGAGCCTGCTCCGCCATTTAATGAGATCATGGCCGATCCGATTTTGGCCTCAACTCAACTCCACTTTCCTGCACACTCCCCATAACCCTAAAAAATCTGCCTATCTCAGCCTTGAATATATTCAATGACTCAACTTCCACAGCTCTCTGGGGTAAAGAATTCCAAAGATTCACGACCTCTGAGAGAAGAAATTCCTCCTCATCTCCGTCTTAAATGGGCGACCCGTTATTCTGAGACTGTGCCCCCTCCATCTAGATTCCCCCATGAGGGGAAACACCCAATCAGCATCAACCCTTTCCAACCCCCTCAGAATCTTATATGTTTCAATAAGATTCCCTCTCATTCTTCTAAACTCCAATGAGTAGAGGCCCAAACTGCTCAACCTTTCCACATAAGAGAACACTTCCATCCCAGGAATCAACCTAGTGAACCTTCTCTGAACTGCCTTCCTTAAATAAGGGAACCAAAACGGTACGCAGTATTTTGTGCAGACAGGTAGTACATAACATTTCTAATATAATATAGCTAGATTTATAGTTAAATACCAACATTTATTCAATTTGGGAAGCAGAGAATTAGAATTGCTTGGAGGGCAGCAGTTTCTCTGGGAAATGCAAAGCTAAGTCCGACAGTGCCAACACTGGTGGGAGGGTGTAATTACAGCATGACCAGCTTACGGTGGCAGCTTCCTTATAAAGGTGGACATAGGGATTTATAAAGGGAATTGTTAACACAAATGTAATAGAAATATGACAACAGGAAGTATGCTTTTGTGGACAGGAATTGCAGAAAGATGTAAGATTTTTAAATTTTCTGCTCAATTTCCTGTGGTGTTACATATGTGAGGGGTAATTTTAACTTTTGGTGACAGTGTAAAATGAGCGATATTGGCTCGGTCATGATGAATTGACAGCCCAGTTTACATCTTTGAAGTTAATAGAAGAACAATGGTTGGAGTGTAAAACGGGCTGCTGATTCGCTATCAGTCCATTTCGCACTGCTGGCAAAGACCAATTTCATCTCGTCTGTATTTTGTTCAATGGGCCATTCAGTAGACCATCAGGGACTTGATGTTGACTTACAGAAGACATTGGTTAAGACACTGTTGGGGTTTTTCATGCAGTTCTGAGCACCTAATATAGCAAGAATATTACAGCAGAGAGCTGCCGTTTAACTTTGGTGCAAATTGTTCTCTTTCTGTGCTGTGAATTCTATGTCCCTGTGTGATGAATCTTGTTTTAGACACTGAACGCCATTTCTACCCTTAGTAATGGAAAGAGTGATTAGAAAATAACTGAAATTCTCAGATTGGTGTGAATAGATGCGATAATTATGTAGCTATTGATCGATTCAATTACTGTTCTAGGTACTCACTACTTTCAAGGACTGTTTGGTTGTGAGCTGAATGATGCCAATCCGAGTGTAGGGATTTTGAAGTTCGCTTTTGATGGAAGATACGCATTCAGTTTTGATAAAGACAAATTGGTTTGGACTGTACATGATCCAATAGCTCAGTCCTTCAAAGTGAAATGGGATAAGGAAACAAAGATGAACCTTTATTTCAAGAGCTTGTTAGAGAAGGACTGTGTGGATTTATGGAGGACATACTATTCACTTGGAAACGCATCACTAAACAGACAAGGTAAGTTCAGAACAACCTGGGGGTAATTTTAAAGTGTGGCGATAGCGTAGAGCTGGCAACATTGGATCAGCTTCCGTTATACACTCTGCCCATTCACCTTTAACAGGCAGCTGATCTGACATCACCTGTTTTACACTAGCGGCAAAAGTTAAAATGATTTCATTCATTCTATTGTGAAATGTGCGCCTTTTATTGAAGTTGAAAATAACTGTCGTTCTATCATGTAGTTTCCCCTGAGGTCTCAGTTATTGCCAGGGCTGCTGATCGTTGGTTTCTCCACTGCATTGTGACTGGATTTTACCCGCAGTCCATCAGCGTGACCTGGTTGAAGAATGGAGAACATGCGCCTGAGACCAAATCTACTGGGTTATTACCCAATGAAGATGGGACGTATCAACTGACGACAACCCTTGAATTTGATCCATATGATGGGAAACAATACTCCTGTCATATTGAGCACAGCAGCTTGCCGGGTGGGAAGACAGTTTCCTGGGGTAAGGACATGAGCAGCAATACTGAACAATCAATCAATAATTGCAACACTCACCCATACAGAGATAGAGAGCAGAAAGAGATCAATGAAATGAATGACTGAACCAAATTGCACATTACCACCCTGCTTTTCTATTCTATTCCTCTATAACTGAACCGGATATTCTGTCTCCCAGTGATGTTTATTTGTTACTATTGGGCCTTCTGTGCTGCTGCTGATGGACAAGAACAGGAACATTGCAATCTTCCACTCCCAGTAACTGTCTTTTATTCTCCGTCACTTTTCTCTGTCTTGCTCTTTCTCTCTCTTTCTTTATACATCAGACAACACTTTTGTTCTCTCTATACTTCAGGCTGTCTGTGACTGTTCCTCATTCTTTCTCTCTATTTAGTCCATTCCTGTTATCTTCTGACTCTTCCATAATCTGCACCCACCCTTCCTTGTGTGCTTCTCACACACTCGCTTTCTCTGTATACCTTTCCCATTGCTTCTTGCTGTCTATCTCCACTCTATACCCACACCCCACACACACCGCACAGTCTCAGAGTTAGATAACAAATCAATCGCTGTTCAGAGTGTATCTGGGTTAGAGAATGGATTAATACATTCACCACCCACTCTCAGACATCAGACTATTTATCGCCTGACTTGCTGTTGCTTCACTGTTTGTTTCTGATTTCTCATTGTTGTTCCCTTTCACTGTGGTGATGGAGCTGCTCGATTTCTGAGCTTGAACCTTTGCTCTGTGCTGAGCTATTTCCCTCTTAGCTTCAGTGTGTTTTTGCTTCTCTTGTCCCTTTGCTCTGGTGGGGAATGAGGGGACGGGTCACTTTGGGATAATAGAGGAGGAGGGGGGAAGTGTTGTGAAGAAAGTTCATTAAAATGTAGTGCAGTGGGGGGAGGGGGGATAAAATAATGCGGCCTGGCGGCAAGGGTGAGTCTGAGGCTGGGCTCCTGAGGCGGGGATGGGCCGAAGTGCACTGGGAGCTGCAGGCAGGGAAGGTGGGGGCGGTGGGCTTTGCCCAGAAAGCTAGAATCTGCAGCATGAATGGAGGTTGGGACAGCTGGATGGGAACCCCAGGAAATCAGCCTAGAAATTGCTGTTGGTAATTAACAGGTTCACCAAATGTCTCCAGGGGAACCTCCTGCTATTGGTTTAGACACAGCGGGGTAGATTTACAACCTGCCGCACGGGTGTAAAACTGGAGTTGCCTCCAATGGGAATGAAAAGCGGGCAGTTTCTGTCACAGGCGGCTGATCGACAGCGGCAGGTTCACACCAGAGCAGCACGGTGAAAATCTACCACAAATTGTTTAATAGATAACGGTGCTGGCCATTCGGGTCTCTCCCTGGAAAGGTGCCTCCCTCAGGGGAACAGGTTGCATGATCCTTATGATCTGGAAATGTATTTCTGGTCAGTTACTGCGCTGATCCTCTGCTGAGGGCAATTTCCAGATGTTGTGGCCCAATCTGTGCAGGTCCCAGTTGTTTAATACAAACCCTTCAATTAGACAATCGGTTCATTAAATTTTGTTTTATAAGCTGCATATACACAGCTTCATATAATCATGTCTCTCTGTCTGTCTCTCTGTCTGTCTCTCTGTCTGTCTCTCTGTCTGTCTCTCTGTCTGCCTCTTTGTCTGTCTCTCTGTCCCTCTGCCTGTCTGCCTCTGTCTGTCTCTCTCTCTGTCTGTCTCTGTCTCTGTCTGTCTCTATCTCTGTCTCTCTGTCTGACTGTCTCTCTCTATCTCTCTGTCTCTCTCTCCATCTGTCTCTCTGCCTCTCTGTCTCTGTCTCTCTCTCTGTCTCTCTCTGTCTCTGTCTCTGTCTCTCTCTCTGGCTGTCTCTATACCTGGATTTCTATCTCTCTATCTATCTCGCGATTTCGATCTGAATATTTTGAAAATGGTGAGTGTGGTCAAGATTCCAAAGCTGCTGACCCAATCTAACAACATTAGGTGACAATGATAGGGTGCCGCCTATTGTTGAAAGATACCACAAAGCTGCCCTTGCAGTATATTGAGAGTTCGCATTAATGAAGCGGAGTCTATGTGCAGTTACATACTCTGACCACTGAGTGTCACTGTGGAGCAGTCTGGGTTTTGGAGACAGCAGCCAAGTTGCTATCGATAAGTAAAAGAAGGTAAACATTTAACTATCTGAATTAAATTTAAACTTTTATGTAGATAAGTTGCTTATTTACAATTCTCATAAGCGGCAGCCTCGCACCTCCAGGCCGCTCCCATCACACGGAGCTCTGGCGACGGTCAGAAGCTCGATCCCCAGCCCTGGGAGCTGGCATAGCGACATCATCTATTAAACTGCCATTACTTACCCCTCATATTGCTCCTTTCTCCAGGCCCGCAGACACAGGCCTCTGCCACTTTCCTACCTGGCTCCCCTCACCCAGCGATCCATGGGGGGCTGTGGGGGAGGGGACAGCTAGCTTTCCCCCTGCCTCACCACGACCACAACCCTTTCCATTGGCCTCCCAGCAGTACATTAATATCGCTGGCCCAGCCCCGATCAGTCTAGAAACCATGCTTCACTCTTCACAGCCATTGCTTCTTCCACCAACATCACCCAGTCACCTTTACAGCCTGAGCACCTCTCGTTGACCAGAACCTGTGTTTATTCACAAAAAGTGAACTTTGTGGTTTTAAAGAAACCTGGCTGCACCTTAGTGAAATAATATTGTGCATTATATAATCCATTATATAACCCAATATAATCCATTAAGAGACAATAAGCAGATGTGCAGCAGCATCTACTTCCGCCTTATGGATCAAGGACTAATTAATAGAAAGAACTGTAACCAAATTGTATTAACTTTTGTAGACAACTGGGGTGATCTTTTTTTTCCCCACACTTAGACACGACAAACACGTACCACTCTTTAACCTATCATAGAAAAAGATAAAACTTAACATGAAATCCTTATATATTTCGACCTGGAATATCCAAGGTCTACGCTCTTCACTGCGAGAAGTGAAGAGTAGGACCCCAGAGTTCATAGAGGAAACTAAAGATCTAGATATTATCATTTTACAGGAAACTTGGTATAAAGGAAAAGGACACACCGGCTGTCCCCAAGGGTACACTGAGCTAGTGGTCCCCTCCAATAAATTACCAAGTGTAACCCAAGGCAGAGACTCCGGAGGCATACTGATCTGGTTTAAAACAGAACTTAAGAATTACATCAAATTTATAAAAAAGGGCGAAAACCATATGTGGCTCAAACTTGAGAGGGAGATTATCTCAAACACCCAAGATGTTTACATTTGCGCACTTTATATCCCTCCAATCGATTCCCCGTACTACAAAGAGGACACCTTCTCCAACATGGAGGGGGAAATTATCCAATACCAGGCCCAGGGGAACGTGTTGATCTGTGGGGACCTCAATTCAAGAACGGGCGAAGAACCAGACTTCACCAATAATCAGGGAAACAATTACGTATTCGGGAATAACCACTTTGACATCCCTTCCCTTCCATACAGGCATAACTGCGACAAGCAGTCAAATACCAACGGTAAACAGCTACTACAGCTCTGTCGAAACCTGGGTCTGTACATTGTCAATGGTAGGTTCATAGGAGACCTCCTAGGAAGATCGATCTACTGCTCACCTCTTGGCTGCAGCACAGTAGACTATATGATTACAGACTTGGACCCATCCTCTTTCAGAGCATTCACAGTCAAACCACAAACAACACTGTCAGATCACAGTCAAATTACTATGTTTCTCAAAAAGACAGAAACAAACAACATAGAAACACAACCCAGTAAACTGTACAACACCAAAAAATCGTACAGATGGGCCAAAAACGACACGGAAAAATACCAGAAAACAATTAGCAATGCATCAACTCAAGCTCTCTTAGACACCTTTCTGGATAACATATACACTCACAATAAAGAAGGCGTAAACCGGGCAGTTAGTAAACTAAACAATATTTTTGATAATTTGGCAACAAATGCAAACTTGAAAGCTCGCAAGAACAAACCCAAAACAAAAAACTATGAAAAATGGTTTGACCATGATTGCCATAACATGAGGAAAAAACTTAGAAAACTATCAAACCAAAAACACAGACATCCAGAAAACGAGGAATTACGCCTTACTTATTGTCAGACGCTAACACAATACAGAAACACACTCAGGACCAAAAAAGAGCAATTTATTAAGAATACACTCAGCTCCATGGAGGAATCCATTGAGTCGAATTGTTTCTGGGACAACTTGAAAACACTACACAAAAAACAACACGACGATTTGTCCATTCAAAATGGGGACACATGGGTAAACCACTTTGAAAAATTATACCAGAAAAACACACTAGGACCAGAGCAACACCAAATACGCAAAAAACTTGAAAAGCTTGAAATGGCCATAAAAGATAACCAAAACCCGCTAGACGCCATAATAACAGAAAAAGAACTTCTTGAAAAACTCAAGGACCTGCGACCAGGAAAAGCTTGCGGGACAGACGGCATACTAAACGAGATGATTAAACACGCAGACGACAAACTGAAACTGGCTATCCTAAAACTCTTCAACTTGGTTCTGAGTGTCGGTTATTTCCCTGACATCTGGAACAAAGGACTCATAACACCCATATACAAAAGTGGGGACAAAATCGACCCAAACAACTATCGAGGCATCTGTGTAAACAGTAACCTGGGGAAGGTATTCTGTAGCACCATAAACAAAAGACTTATAAACTTCCTTGAAGAGCACAATGTCTTGAGTAAAAGCCAAATTGGATTCCTGCCAAACTATAGAACATCCGATCATATCTTCACCCTACAGACCCTAATTGACAAACACGTTCACCATAACAAAAGCAAAATCTACGCATGCTTTGTAGATTTCCAGAAGGCTTTCGACTCCATCTGGCATGACGGTTTATTCCTGAAACTTATCAAAAGCGGGGTAGGAGGTAAAACATATGATGTAATTAAATCAATGTATACAAACAATAAATGTGCAGTTAAAATTGGAGACAAACAAACAAAATACTTCCCACAGGGCCGGGGGGTGACGCAGGGCTCGCCAATCTCACCGACACTCTTTAATATTTACATTAATGGATTGGCAAAACTACTTGAACAATCTACAGCACCCGGCCTCACCCTATATGAATCCAAGGTTAAATTCCTCCTCTATGCCGACGACCTGGTTCTGCTGTCACCAACTAAGGAGGGTCTACAGCAGAACCTGGACCTGCTGGAGTCGTACTGCCAGACTTGGGCCCTGACAATAAATCCCCAAAAAACCAAAGTCCTTGTGTTCCAGCAAAGATCCAAACAACATGGACCCACAATAAATTTCACAGTAGGAACAACCAAAATTGAACAAACCACTCACTACACATACTTGGGCTTAAAAATCAGTTCTACGGGAAACTTCAAACTGGCTGTGAATGAACTGAAAGAGAAAGCAAGAAGGGCTTTCTATGCCATCAAAAAATCAATCCAAATAGAAATCCCAATTAGCATTTGGCTCAAAATTTTCAAATCAGTAATTGAACCAATTGCACTCTATGGCAGTGAGGTCTGGGGACCACTAACACAACAAGATTTTGCAAAATGGGACAAACACCCAATTGAGATCCTACATGCGGAATTCTGTAAAAGTATCCTCCGGACTCAAAGGAAAACAGTAAACAACGCATGCAGGGCGGAACTAGGCCAATACCCATTAATAATCACTATCCAAAAAAGAGCCACCAAATTTTGGAATCACCTACAAATGAGCAACCCCCAATGCTATCACTACGACGCCCTGAAATGCCAAGAGCTGACCATAAAGAAGAATACCCTCAGTCAACTAGTCCTGGGACTCAATAAAGTAACTAATAACAATACTAACAATAACCAGCCCCAGGACAGTGACAGGGTAACACAAAGAATTCGACCCAACACAATCGTCGCTAAGCAAAAGGAAAAATATCTGTCATATTGGGCAGAAACAACAAAAACCCAAAGCAAACTCAATTGCTACTTGGCCCTAAACAGACAATACAACATAGCTGATTACCTGACCATGGTAAAGGATAACAAACTGAGAAGAACCTTGACAAGGTACAGACTTAGCGAACATAGCCTAGCGATCGAAAAAGGCAGACACAGGCAGACCAGGCTGCCAAGAGAAGACAGGATATGCTCTCACTGCAGTCAGGGAGTAGTTGAGACAGAGATGCACTTCCTCACAGCCTGTGGAAAATATCAGGGCATCAGAGAGAATTTCTATCAAAAATTCTCACAAATATGCCCTGAATTCAGAAATCTGACTGACAACCAAAAACTCCCATTCCTACTGGGGGAGGAGAGAAGCTGTGTAACACTGGCGGCACACTATGTTACAGCTTGCCATGAACAGAGGGACAACCAGTAAACTAAGACAAGAGTATATATAAACAAGGCGAAAATATATTTATAAACTCAGGGATATACCTGTTTATACACTGTATGAATGGAACCGCGTTTATGTGTTCAACCATAAATGTATTTTGATGCTTTGGCAACATAAGATGTACCTTATCATGCCAATAAAGCGATTTGTATTGTATTGTATTGTATATGGTGTGAGGATACTGTCCATATAAAACAGCGCATCGTCCTACTTACCATGAGCAAGGCCATAGGTTTCCACTGATTATATATAAAACTGTCAATCCACACATAATTTGCAACCCTTGCTAATGTTTTTCAGATGGTAAAGTAGAGAAAGACAAGCATGTGGGGCTGATTGTCGTGTGTGTACTGGTATCGCTGGCTATCGTTATAGTTTTAATCTACATGTGGAGGAGAAAACGGAAAGGTAAGGAGAGGGAATAATGTCACACTCTAGTTTGTAAAAGTATGACACAGCGGCTTTGCAGAAAATCCTTTGTCCTGCCCCAGGATTATATTTGAATTTTAAATATCTGTTGTAAAGAAAAAAAACTGGCATTTTTATAGCGCCTTTCACGACCTCAGGACGTCCCAAAGCGCTTTACAGCCAATGAAGTGCTATCTTTTTAAGTGTAGTCACTATTGTAATGCAGGAAACGTGGCAGCCAATCTGCGCACAGCAAGCTCCCACAAAGAGCCGTGTGATAATGACCAGATAATTTGTGTTTAATGATGTTGAATGAGGAATAAATATTGGCCAGGAAACCGGAGAGAACTCCCCTGCTCTTCTTGGAGATAGTGTCACTGGATCTTTACATCCACCTGAGAGGCAGATGGGGCCTCGATTTAATGGCCCACAAATTCAGGATGGAGGCTTCCCGCGGGTGTAAGCCCCCGACCTGCACTTACCTTGTGCACCGGCCGTTGAGCTGTGGGCCCACGTGGGATTCCGATCCTGGGCCTCCCCCAACTGCCGGCGCGCAGTGCTTGCGTATCCCAGGGGCGCAGTTAGTTCGATGCGTCCCCTGGGATCACGTGGGCCATGGAGAGCCAATGGTAACAGGGAAATGCCCATTCATAAAATTGACAGGAAGAGCTGTCAAAACTATAAATACTATAAGCCCCAAAACATAACTAAAACTTCAAATAAATTAAAAAAACATCACATTTATAAAATAACTAAATTACATAAAATAACTATTTTAAACAATAATTTAAATTTTTGAAAAAATTAATTACATTTTCTAACGGGGCTAAAATAAACTTACCTTTCTTTAAAGTATCTAAAAATAATAAACCTGTGGAAAAAATGTTTTAATTTTAATTAATTCACCTCTTACCTTGTTAAAAACAGGCCTTGTGCTGCCTCACCGGTGCACGCATTCGACCTCTGAACCCCTTCCTTTAAGGGAATGGATGTTCCAGTTTCCCACGCATGCGCAGTGCATGCACGAAACCGGCACTTTCGTTGGGCCTACGGGTGAGTACCCAACGCGTACTCACCCATGGAGACCTGAATTTCTGGGCCATTGTTTCATCGGAAAGACGTTACCTTCGACAGTGCGGCACTCCCTCAGTACTGCACTGGAGTGTCAGTCTAGATTTTAGTGCTCAAGTCTCTGGAGTGGCATTAAATTGGTTCATTTATTAACCTGTGTAAGAACAACTGGGATTTTATCAAGGGAAATTTTACTACTGGGATTCTAGGCTTAATCATAAGAGGTATAAAACAAAGCAGCCAAGAAGTAACTATGAACCTCTATAAAACCTTAAGACCTGATTTAGAGCACCATGTGCAGTATTGAATGTCACACAATATGGGGGATCTTGAGCTTTCGGGAAGCTACAAGGTGGATTCACTAGGATGCTGCCCGATAGAAGGAAACACATATACAAGGACAGACTTGGAAAATGCACATTTTTATTAGAAGAATGCATATTACGGGTGATATAATAGAAGCGTTTAAAATGATGAAAGGATGACTCAGGGTAGATAGAAGCAGACTGTTTCCATTAGTTGAGGATCAAGCATGAGGGGTTATAGATACCAGGTTAAATGTTAGAGATTTAGAACAGAGGGTAGGAGACGATTCTTTTCACAGAGGGTTGTGAGGCTGCGGAATCCGCTTCCAGTGATAGAGGTTTAATAACCTTCCTGATTTTGCATCAGAGCATTTACTTTCTCTTCCCATAGGCCCCATTCACACTGCAGCCTTAGGATCCCTAACGCCGGATGTTTCAGTGTAAATCCAGACTCAGGACCCCACCTGACTACCAGGTGAAGTAGAGGGGAGACTGCCTCTTCCAGAATATTCCTTCAAACCAAATCTAAGGTTGAGATGTAAATGGTTTCCGAGTGGCATTAAGATAAAAGGTGGAAATATAATCAGAAGATTACAAAGTGGACTAGAACTCCCAGGTGTTAAACACCTTCCGTAGATTTGAGTTCGCAGAATGCATCATTAGGGCAATTATTGCCCGTGTCTACTGTGGTCATGGCACCTTCATAGGGGCAAGACAGGGTGCAGAGTCTTTGCGAGTCAGTTTCAGATTTGGAGATAGTGTAAAACAGGTGTTATCGGATCAGCGACGCGTTACACACCTCTCCCAACTTTCCTTTCCATTGACTTCACGGAATGGACAATTTGGGAGGTGTAGAACAGATACCCGATCCGATATCGCCTGTTTACATTAACGCCAACAATTACAATGGCACCCATGGTGGTATAAATTTGTCGTGGGTCATAGTTCTAATTGGGCGATACTGACTCTGCAGCCCGGCAGTACAAGCAAGTCTCTTCAGTTCCATCGCCTGTGGAACTGATTGGAGCCTTCACAACGTTAATGGGAGGATAAGGCTACCGCCCCCATTTGGAGGCCATTTACTCCATTTACTCCGGGCGAAGGCAATGAGAATCGACCGCCCTTTCAGCCCGCTGCTCCTATGCACTAAACTAACTGCCACTGAGTTACATGTAAGGGGAAGAACCATGAAAAATTAATGAACATGTCACTGCATTCTCTGTATTGTGCTCTGCACTATCATCTCTGGATTTTCGAAAATTTGTGTTTCACTCCCTAGAATACAATGCTGTTTAACCAAAACCTGAGAGTTTCAAACGCGAGACTTGTATTGGATCCAAGAAGACGCTGGAATAATCATCGTGAATCAATTGTTTTATTACTGATACAATTCTATTGGCATAAACATTTCACCCCTGACTTATGTTTCAGTCGCTTTATTAGAATATTACTAACTTGCTTAACATTGAAGGAACATTGTCAAATCTCATCTACAATTGCACAAGCTGGCGCTTTAGATATTACATAACAGCTGTGTGGAATAAAGGTACCCAGGGATTTTAAAAATAAGTTTTGTCAATATTGATACATTTCTAATTAGCATAAACTTGATTTCATTTTCAATTTTCTACCCTCATCTCCTGAAGGCTTGGCTCCGATTGGCCTCAGATAAACAGTCTCCACTTGTGAGCAGAAACAGTGACTGTGGAAACACTGTTCAATTACTAGAAACACAGCCGAGCCCGATCCTGTCCACACACTCACATTTCACCAGCAGCATCGCCAACACAGTGGTCCGGAGCAAATCCCGAGGCCACTTCTCCCTCTGTAACTGTAGGGAGCGAGGCCAATATAATAGCCTGGATGTTCTGTCGCCGATGACTGCGTACGTGGTGTGTACGTGTCCGTTAGTGCCTCGCAATTCCGGGTTTACACATGGACTGCGCATGCATGAAAACCCCGAACTTGTGAACTGTCAAGAATCGTGAGCAGGAAATGCACATTCGTGGGCAGAGAGTTGGCTATTTGCCCTAATCTTGCTTAGCGAATGTCCATGAAACTATTATGACTGGCATAAGCTGGCGCACGGTAATCTTTTACCAGCATAAGGGTGAAAATAAATATAAAAATAATTTTTTGAATCGTTTTCACATACAAAATCCTGTAAAATTTTGTTATTTTTGGTCCCTTAAAAATGTTTAAATTTATATTTCAAAAAATTACATTTTTGTTTTAAATGTTTTATGAAGTTGTATTTTAATAAATTTCAAACATGTAACGGTTTTTTTATTTCAAGGTTGTGTACAAGTGATTTTCGATGATTCTTGTTGAGCTTATCGGGATTCTGTACGTAAATAGAATCTCCATAAGCACAATGGGAATCTCCCTTCGGATAGGTTGGGCCGGTCCACGTGATCCCAGGGACGCTTAGAACCACCTGCGCCCCTGCGATATGTGGGCCTCACGCATTGGCACCCGAATTTCTGGGCCCCTGACTTCAATATAACTGAATATCAAGTGGGACTTATAACAGGGGGCGGATAGCATACCGCCCGTTTAGCGCTCGGCCTGAGATTAATTTTCCCCAAATGTACTGTCAATATCAGCGGTGGCTTAAAACAGGCGGTAGCAGATCAGCCGCCCATTATACATAACGGCCCAGAAATTCGGGTCTCCATGGGTGAGTATGCACAGGGCACTCACGCGTAGGCCCAACGAAAGTGCAAGTTTCGTGCATGCATTGCGCATGCGCGGGAAACCGGCACTTCCATTCCCCTGAAAGAAGGGGTTCAGTGGTCGAACGAGTGCGCGGAGAGGCAGCGCGTGTGCAGTGAACTTACGATTTTTTTGCAGGTTTCTCTGGGAGGGTAAGTCTCCAGCAGTTACACTTTTAAAAAGCAGGTGCAAGGCCTGCTTTTAACAAGGTAAGTGGTGAATTAATTAAAATTAAAACATTTTCTCCACAGGTTTATTATTTTTAAATACTTTAAAGAAAGGTAAGTTTATTTTTAGCCCCGTTAGAAAATGTAATTAATTTTTTCAAAATTTTAAATTATTGTTTAAAATAGTTATTTCATGTAATTTATAGTTATTTTAATAACGTGATTTAAAAAAAATGTATTTGAAGTTTTAGTGATGTTTAGGGGCTTATAGTATTTATAGGTTTGACAGCTCTTCCTGTCAAACTTATGAATGAAGCATTCCCTGCTACCATTGGCTCTCCATGGCCCACGTGATCCCAGGGATGCATCGAACTAACTGCGCCCCTGGGATACGCAAGCACTGCACGCCGGCAGTTGAAGGAGGCCCAGGATTGGAATTCCACGCGGGCCCTCAGCACAACTGCGCTAGGTAAGTGCAGGTCGGGGGCTTGCACCCGCGGGAACCCCCCGACCTGAATTTCTGGGTCAACGGCCCAGAAATTCGGGTCGGGGGCTTCCTGCGGGTGCAAGCCCCCGACCTGCACTTACCTTGCGCGCCAGCCATTGACCTGTGGGCCCCCGTGGAACTCCGATCCTGGGCCTGCTCCAACTGCTAGCGCACAGTGCTTGTGTATCCCAGGGGTGCAGTTAGTTCGATGCATCCCCTGGGATCAGGTGGGCCATGGAGAGCCAATGGTAGCAGGGAATGCTTCATTCATAAGTTTGACAGGAAGTGCTGTCAAACTTATAAATACTATAAGCCCCAAAACATCACTAAATCTTCAAATAAATTTTTTTTAAAATCACATTTTTTAAATAAACTATAAATTACATGAAATAACTATTTTAAACAATTATTTACATTTTTGAAAAAAATAATTTTATTTTCTAACGGGGCTAAAAATAAACTTACCTTTCTTTAAAGTATTTAAAATAATAAACTTGTGGAAAAATGTTTTAATTTTAATTGCTTCACCACTTACCTTGTTAAAAGCAGGCGTTGCGACTGCTTTTTACATGTCTAACTTCTGGAGACTTACCTTCGCGGGAAAACCTGCAAAAAAAACATAAGTTCGATGCGCACGTGCAGCCTCTCCTGCGCACGCGTTCGACCTCTGAACCCCTTCTTTCAGGGAAACGGAAGTGCCGGTTTCCCACGCATGCAAAGTGCATGCAGGAAACCGGCACTTCCATTGGGCCTACGTGTGAGCACCCCGTGCGTACTCACCCATGGAGACCCGAATTTCTGGGCCAATGTTTTCCAGCTCAGCTCCCACTCGAGTTTTCGGCTAGATATTGCATTTTCCGCGAGCATCTCCCTGTACTTGGTGGCAATGGGGTGAAGACCAGGAGCAATAGGGAATAAACGGTGGGTGCGGCTGCTCTGAAGACAACCAATCTCCACCTGTCAGTAGCCAGACACCAGAAAATACCGAACAAATTGCCCCTTTCAGACTATGTCCCGGGATAATGAGTTTAGAGCCTTCACTTCCCTAAAGAGACAATCCAAGTGAGTTGTTGTATATTCCCTGAGAACATTTGCTTGACCTTCTGAACTCTCCTCACTGTTCCTGCAGCAGTGACAGTCATGATAGCGAGTATTTTTACTGGCTCTGAATCATTGCATGTCTTCATCGGCGACATTTGTGATGTTTTACATCCAGTTGCCAATAGTTACAGCCGCAAAATAGATCCAGGAGTAGCAATTGAATCCTGTGGCACGCATTTAACGGGCAAAACACAGGTGCATCATGACCCAATCTCAGGAACTAATGGCCTGCGCCCCAAGGATGTCATTCCTGCAATTGGATCCACTATTTCTCAGGCCTCCTATCTGTTAAAACAGGCGCTCAGCTGCTTACATAGTCTAATGAGGGCCCAACACCTGTTTAAGAACATAAGAACAGAAGAAGTAGGAGCAGGAGTAGGCCATATGGCCCCTCGGGCCTGCTCCGCCATTCAATAGGATCATGGCTGATCTGAACCAAGACTCACGTCCACTTCGCTGCCCGCTCCCCATAACCCCTAATTCCCTTATCAGCTAGGAAACTGTCTATCTCCGTTTTAAATTTATTTAATGTCACAGCTTCCATAGCTCTCTGAGGTAGCAAATTCCATAGATTTACTACTCTCTGAGTGAAGAAGTTTCTCCTCATCTCAGTTTTGAAAGGGCAGCCCCTTATTCTAAGATTATGCCCCCTAGTTCTAGTCTCACCCATCAGTGGAAACATCCTCACCGCATCCACCCGATCAAGCCCCCTCACAATCTTACATGTTTCGATAAGTTCGCCTCTCATTCTTCTGAATTCCAATGAGTGGAGGCCCAACCTACTCAACCTTTCCTCATAAGTCAACCCCCTCATCTCCGGAATCAACTGAGTGAACCTTCTCTGAACTGCCTCGAGAGCAAGTATATCTTTTCTTAAATATGGAAACCAAAACAGTACGCAGTATTCCAGGTGTGGCCTCACCAGTACCCTATATAACTGAAGCAAGGCTTCCCTGCTTTTATACTCCATCCCCCTTGCAATAAAAGCCAAGATTCCATTGGCCTTCCTGATCACCTGCTGTACCTGCATACTAACCTTCTGTGTTTCATGCACCAAGACCCCCAGATCCCTTTGTACTGTAGCACTTTGCAGTTTCTCTCCATTTAGATAATAACTTGCTCTTTGATTTTTTCTGCCAAAGTGCATAACCTCACACTTTCCAACATTATATTCCATCTGCCAAATTTCTGCCTACTCACTTAGCCTGTCTATGGCCTTTTGCAGGTTTTTTATGTCCTCCTCACTCACTGCTTTCCCTCCCACCTTTGTATCATCGGCAAACTTGGATATGTTGCACTTTGTCCCCTCCTCCAAATCGTTAATATAGATTGTAAAGAGTTGGGGTCCCAGCACTGACCCCTGCGGAACATCACTAGTTACTGATTGCCAACCCGAGAATGAACCATTTATCCCAACTCTCTGTTTTCTATTAGATAGCCAATCTTCCACCCATGCCAGTACATTGCCCCCAATCCCGTGATTTTTTTTTATCTTGTGCAGTAATCTTTTGTGTAGCACCTTGTCAAATGCCTTTTGGAAGTCCAAATACACCACATCCACTGGTTCCCCTTTATCCACCCTGTTTGTTACGTCCTCAAAGAATTCGAGCAAATTTGTCAAACATGACTTCCCCTTCATAAAACCATGCTGGTTTGAGGACCATTCTGGGAAACTGGGCTGCCCTGAGCTGAGTGGGTATTGGTTCTGTGGTGGGAAGTCTGGCTTCTTCGACATTCAGTTGAGATCAGTGCAGTGTAGTGGAGAATTCATTGTGGGCTCTGCTGTGATGTCAACAAGTGGTCTAAGCAGCCAATCACAATGCACAATTCTCACAGACAGGGAAATGTAAATTGAACAAGTTGCTTTCATTCTGATCTTTTAATAATGTTATTACCCCTTTGAAACTGACCGCAACTTCAGGATGAAGCACATGCGCATTCTAACACAGAAGTACTGATGTTGCGGTCAGTCATTCGCTGCTCTGACACCGGCTGTGCTATGCGGACCACCCTGCCCCCATAACCAGTAATCAGTGTAATCAGCGAAACTGCTGAAAACTTGAGCATTTCCACGGTAATATCGCGGTTAATTTTTGTATTTCTTCTGGGTTGTGGGCGTCGCTGGCAAGGCCAGCTTTTAATGCCCATCCCTAATTGCCCTTGAGAAGGTGTTGGTGAAATAAAGAGTAGATTGCCTTTCGAAAGCTAGGCTTTATTAACCTTAAAAAACCAGCAAGTACATGTTGAGCACCCAGTCTCAACCAAACTGTAGAAAACTGAATTTAAGATGGCCACCACAGGTCACATGGAATCAACTAACCAATAAGTTTACAGCATATATCTCAAGGCAGGAAAACATGCAACCAATTACAATGCTTCTTATCAAACAAGAATAATCACCACATTCACCCCTCCTTTTAAAATATACTTCAACCTAGGTAGCCTTTACAGTTTACAATTAGTTATTTATGACTAGAGCAATACATGTATAATGCCTTCAACAATTTTAAAATTTTACTATTAAATTATTAATTATTTTAAAAGTCCATTTTTAATCGGTCGACCGGATATCTTGTTCGTGTCGACCTTCTTAGCCTTGGTGGAGTTCCTTACCCTCCCACACCAGGAGACACAGAAATATCTTCTGCAGGGAGGCTATCAATATCCCGATTATCAACGGTTTCCGGATTGGAAGTCCCATTAGAAGGTAGACTGGGAGGGTCATGAACATCCATCGGGGGCAGACTAAGAGAATTGTAAGTGTCTGCAATAGGATTGGAAATGTTCGTAGCATCTGTGACGACATCAACATTACCTGAATTATGGCTATTGTTAATGTCCTCAGGAGAGGGCTGGCCACCACAAGGAACTAAGTCTTTAACTGAAACCGTACTTTCTTTCCCATCTTGGAATCGAATGTGAGCATATTGGGAATTTGCCTCCAATAGCTCCACCTCCTCCACTAAAGGATCATACTTTGACAGTCTAACCAGGCGTCGGAGCAGCACAGGTCCCTGCATAGTAAGCCATGAAGATACCGAATATCCCGTAGTGGATCTCCGTGGATAGTTGAAGAGCCTTTCATGGGGGGTCACATTAGTAGCCGTTGAAAGCAATGATCTAATGGAATGCAGGGCATCAGGCAGTACCATTTCCCACTGTGTATTCTTAAGGTTCCAGGATGTCAAAGCCAACATAACTGCCTTCCAGATCACCCCATTGTATCGTTCGCACTGTCCATTACCCTGGGGATTATACGGGGTAGTTCTGCTAGTAGAAATTCCCCGACTCTGGAGGTATTCCTTCAACTGGGAAGACATAAAAGAACTTCTCTGATCTGAATGGATATACGCAGGCATCTCAAAGATGACAAAAAGTTGAGTCAGACATTTAATAACTGTAGCAGCTGATACATCTGCACAAGGAAAAGCAAAAGGGAACCTTGAAAACTCATCCACAACAGTAAATATATATCGATTCTGAGTCGTTGAAGGAAGAGGCCCCTTAAAATCAATGCTCAGGCGTTCAAAGGGAGAAGTAGCCTTTATAAGATGAGCTCGTTGAGGTTTAAAGAAATTCAGTTTACACCGGGCGCAGACAGAGCATGACGAAGTCATCCGCTTGACGTCTTCAACTGAAAAGGGCAAATTCTTACTGCGTACGAAGTGTATCATCCTCATAACACCAGGATGGCACAAAGCATTATGAAGATTAATAAGCGTTTCTCCGTGAAGCACAGAACAATAAGCCCTCGACAGCGCATCAGCGGCAACATTATCCTTCCCCGGACGATAGACTATATCAAAATGGTAGCATGCCAACTCGATCCTCCACCTCATTATTTTATCATTCTTAATCTTTCCGAAATGTTTGACATCAAACATGAAGGACACAGATTTTTGCTCAGTTACTAACATAAAATGTCGCCCAGATAAATAATGTCTCCATTTACGCAGTGCTTCTACTATTGCGTACGCCTCTTTCTCTATTGATGAATGTCTCTGCTCACTATTGCTCAGAGTACGCGAGAAAAAGGCCACAGGTCTTCCATTTTGGTTCAGGGTAGCCCCAATTGCAAAATCGGAAGCGTCCGTCTCAATCACAAAGGGAACCTGCTCATCAATAGAATGCACAACTGCTCCAAGGATATCCTTTTTAAGATTATCAAAACACGTCCTGGCCTCCCATGATAGAGGATATGTCGTAACCCAAATAAGGGGCCGGATCTTCTGCGAGAAGTTTGCAATCCAATTAGAATAATAAGAAAACAGTCCAACAAGTCGTTGCAAGGCCTTAGAATTAGTAGGGCAAGGTAAATCAATCAGTGGTCGCAGCCGTTCTGGATCTGGTTTAATCTTGTTTCCCGAGATAATATACCCCAATAAATTTACCTCGGTGGTCGAAAAGATACACTTCTCTTTATTGAAAGTTAAGCCAACTTTTTCCGCAACTTGAAGGAATCTTTCTAGATTAAAATCGTGCTCCACCCTTGATTTGCCACACACCGTGATGTCATCTAAATATGAGAAGGTGTCAGAGAGAGAGTTAGCACTTATAAAAGCATCCATTGCCCGTTGAAAACAGACAACACCGTTAGTAACACCGAATGGTACTCGGCAAAACTGGTACAGCTTTCCGCCAGCTTCAAAGGCCGTATATGGTTTGTCCCTCTTCGCGATAGGAATCTGATGATAAGCACTCTTTAGGTCAATAGTGCTAAAAACCTTATATTGAGATACTTTATTAATAAGCTCATCAATCTTAGGCAGGGGGTACGCATCTAATTGAGTATACCTGTTAATAGTTTGAGAGTAGTCTATCACCATTTGCTTCTTATGTCTCTCATTAGTCGTGACAACTACCTGTGCCCGCCAGGGCAAAAAACTAGGTTCAATGATTCCTTCCGATAAAAGACGTTGAACTTCAGAATTAATACATTCTTTATCCTGACTGCTATACCTTCTTGACTTGGTAGCAATTGGCTTACAGTCCGGCATCAAATTGGAAAAAAGTGATAATGGAGAAATGAATAAAGAAGTTAATCCACAAATAGACAAAGGTGGCTTGGTTCCTCCGAAAGAAAGACTGAGGGACTCATGACATTGAAGCACATCATGACCAATCAAAATGTCTGCACAGAGATTAGGCAGAATGGATAGGCGTATATCAGTATACGTATTACCTAGGAGAATTAATTTCACAAGGCAACAACCAGCTACTTGTGAGGTGAGAGTCGTCTGAGCCATACACACCTGATAGGAAACAGGCGAAATTTTTAAACGCTTCTCCCTCACAAACTGAAGACTTATAAAGCTCTCAGTACTGCCCGTATCTATAAGGGCCTTCACTTCTAACCCATTAACTTGGGCCATAACTATAGCTTTGTTTAGGCCATGGGAAAAGGTGGCAGAAACTGATGCAATAAATGCCCTATCTAAAGGCTGAATGGTCGCAGAGGAGGCAACCGATTTGCAAACAGGTGCGTAATGACCTCCCTTGCCACATTTACTACACACAGCCTCCCGGGCAGGGCACTTCAAACGGGAGTGCCGGGCGTTCCCGCAAAAATAACACTTCTGAATCCTAGAGGCAACAGCTGCCGAAGTAGAAACTGTTTCGGAATCTGATAAACCATTCCTATTAAATCCACGTAACTCACTTTCATCCGGAACTGCCAAAACCACGGTCGCAGGCCGATCAAAAAGAGCATAAGAATCTGAGCTTCTCTGAGCCAAATCCAATGTAGAGGCTTGCTCAAAAGCACTCTTAAGATCCAAGATCTTATTTTCTAATAACCGCTGACGAATTGATCTAGACAGTAATCCATTAATAAATGCATCCCGTACCGACTCTTCCCTATGTTCTTCTGCAGACACGGCCTTATAATTACAGTTAGCACCAAGGCGCCGGAGTGCTTGCAAATAAGCATCCAAGGATTCTCCCGCCTGCTGCCTAAGGGTAGATAAAAGGTGATGTGCAAATACCTCATTTTTGTGTTTAACAAATTTTTTTTCCAACGTAGCAATAGCCAATTCATAAGTTTCACAGTCCAAAATATACTTATACACATCCGGAGCAATGTAGTTGATTAGTATATCCAACTTATTTAGAGATTGCTGATCCAACACACCCAAAAAGTTTTTAAATGTACGATACCAATGTTTCCACTGATCAGCCACTCCTGCAGAATTAGGGTCAGCATTAAATCGTTCTTGTTAAGTATGTGTATTGTATTGAACAATTAACACAAAGACTTAAACGTATAACTCAAACAGGTCTTTACTGGTTGGAGGTAGGGACTATACGTAGGTCTTCACTTCATGCCCACAGGCGGGAACTGAGGGGAGATCAGTACCCACAGTACTATTTATACCCCTATGGCCAGGAGTGGTACTGCGTATCACTACGCCCTACAAGTAGTGCAGTCCTGTCCATAGGTTCAAAGTAACACACATATTACATACACAACATTCCTCCCTTCCTAGCTTTACAGTCATCTCCCCATTTAACATAACGTAATAACATATATACATATATAACTTCAGGTTTACATAACAGAATAACATAGATAACTTCATGTCAAAACAGATCACAGATTCAGTCTCTGCGGAAAACAGTTCACAGATTCAATCTCTGTGGTGTAGTCGGTTCACGTTGCTGGAGTGACTCATTCAATAGTCCTTCCATGGATTTAACAGTTTGAACTTCCGAACTGAATTGGCTCCGTTCGGAGGGACCACGTGTGTGATCTGGTAGAGGTAATAATGGTTCAGATGGGTCATCTTCTGTTTCGACTTTTCCTTTTCTGCTTCTTGGAGACTCTCTGGGCTCCACTGTCAGCTGCCAGCTGCATGCACAGTTCCTCCTTCTCTTCCTCCTTTTTCCGTAGTAGAGCCACCTTCTCCCGATGTTCCGTAGACTTTCGGTGCTCCTCCATGATTTCTGTATGGTGGGAGTCGAAGTTACAAGTTGGGCAGGACAGGACATAGTAATATTCGGTGTCGTCCTGATCTAGGCCAGCGAGAGGGTCTTCTATTTCCTCCATACCCAGCTGGGCGTTAGCCAGCTTTTGTTCCAAGTCCAGACATCTTTCCTGAAGAGACTTCTTCATGCGTACCTCTTCATCCAGCTTTTTCTGGGCTTTCAGCAAGTCGTTTACTAATGACCTCATTTGAGATTTTACTACTTCAACTTCTTTTGGAGATTGATTGATCGGACTATTCAATCCCTCTACCGGAGCAGCTGTTTCAGCGGTCTGTTGTTCTACGTTGACGTGAGTCAGCGTACTTTTGGCATCCAAGGGCTGCTCTGTTGCAGTCATCTCAGTCTGTGTTGCCACCTCAGCTCTTCCAATAACCTTTGAGAGCTCCGAACCCCTTTCGTTTGAATATTGAAGTTCGTGTTCAAGTTTTTCCCATTTCAGAGTCCTGTCCTTCAGCATATGCAGGAGTTGGCTGACCGTTAACTCCTCTGACATCAGACGTTTTGTGTGCTCCTGCTCCATTTTCTCCATCAGCTGCTTCTGTTGTCTTTCCAGATTCTCCAACTCTATATCAAAGAACTCTTTCATTGCATTCAACTCTTGCTCAAAATGGCGAAGCATTTGTTCTAATTGCTGTTGTAGTTTGAAATGGAGTTGAGTTCGAGCCCGCTGTCCCTCAGAAATGGGCACATCAGTAGACTTGCCAGACTCAGAATCCACAGTTAAACTATGTTGTTGTTGCTCAGTGGAATTCTGTGCTGAAACTTTGTCTTTTGCACCTGAGTTGGGCTTACCATCATCCGTTCCAGAGTCTGGGCCGACTATCTTCACCGAGTTCTCACTCGTTATTGTTTGTAGGAAATGCCAGTCCATATTCATTTTCCTAATCCACTCCCGTCCTAGTAGTGGAGGACCTCCTTCAGATATCACATATAAGTCCATTATTTGACTGTCTTCGCCCTTGTGGACCACTGCAACCTCTATTTTCCCGATGGGGTACACTCTTTGCCCCGTGTATGTTTTCAATCTAATCCCCGTATCCTGTAGGGGAATATGTTGGAATAACTTTCCGTAATCTTTCTTATTTATGACCGTCAATGCCGATCCAGTGTCCAATTCCAGTTTTACTTGGACTCCTTCTATCTGAAGAGTGACCCAAATTGTCTGGAGGTCTGCACCCTTACCAGCGTTGAGTACTATTAAGCTAGCCAGTTCATTACAGCTTAAGCTAGCCAGTTCATTACTGCTAGCGTCTGAATCGGACTCCTGTTCGGTCACCTTGTGTACCTTTGCGTATTTTCCTTGCGGTGACTTCTTGTTGCTGGTCTTCTTCCCTGACCTGCATACTCTAGCTATATGTCCAAGCCTACCACAAGTTCTACATTCTTGGTTTTTAAACCAACACTGGTTCTGATCATGCGTTGTCTTTCCACAATGATAACATTTAACAGAACTCACACCCAATTTGTGTGCACTGAGCTCCGGTGACCGTAGCTGCATTACTGCCGTGCCTCTCGCTGCGGCTTCGTGTGCTGCTGCCATAGTGACCACCTTCTCAAGCGTCAGCTCATTCTCCTCGAGCAGTCGCTTTTGTGTATCCTGTTTAAATAAACCACACACAAATTTGTCTCGTAGTGCATCTGTCAGTCCCGTTCCAAACTGGCAATATTTCGCTAATTTACGCAATTCCAGCAAATATTCAGCATTGCTTTCATGCTGTAGCTGCCTTCTGTCGTAAAATTTAAATCGTTCCGCTAGCATCAGCGGCGTGGGGTTTAGATGATCTTTCAGGACAGTAACAATCTCATCGAACGTCTTATCCGCCGGTTCATCTGGTGATAACAGGTGTTTCAATTGCCCGTATGTCTTCGCACCCATTAAATTTAATAATGTTAGAGCTTTATCTTGGTCATGAACTTTATTGGCCTTACAATAATTTTTTACTCTTTCAACATATATGGCCCAATCTTCGAGGTCACTATCAAAGGTGTTAATATTCCCGTGTTTAGGCATTGTAGATTTGCAATTTCTCAGATTTTCTTTTCTTTACTTGTTATCAAAGATGGCGGCTTCCCGCTCTTGCCGTCGTCCTCCGCCCACAAAATGGCGGTTTTCCCACGCTTGGCGGTCTTCACCCGTCCCCCGACGCCGTCTCCCTTCAGCCCCCGAGTGCAGCCCTTATCTTCGCCGCGATCGCCCGAGTGCGGCCCTTATCAGCGGATGCGATCGCTGGATCGCGAAGTGGCTCCCGAACGAAGCGGCTCTTGCTCGCTCCCTCCCGGGCTCTGGCTTACCCGCTCGCGCGTTTCACCGCGGCTCTTATCTTCTCCAACTTCCCCAGCCCTGTCTTTGCAGCCGACGCTGCACGGCTTACCCACCACCTAGGTTGAACAAGGAAACTGCAGAAAGACTTCTGTCAGTCGCTGGAAGCTGTCAGGATGGCTGCTGCAGTCCAGTGCTCAGTCGCTGCTGGAGGCTTCAGAGTCCTAAAGCCTGTCACTTCTAGTGGGGTGGTGATGTTTGAAACCTCCCTTCAACTGCCGCAGGGTAAGAACCTGACTCGTCGCCAGTGTTAAGTATGTGTATTGTATTGAACAATTAACACAAAGACTTAAACGTATAACTCAAACAGGTCTTTACTGGTTGGAGGTAGGGACTATATGTAGGTCTTCACTTCATGCCCACAGGCGGGAACTGAGGGGAGATCAGTACCCACAGTACTATTTATACCCCTATGGCCAGGAGTGGTACTGCGTATCACTACGCCCTACAAGTAGTGCAGTCCTGTCCATAGGTTCAAAGTAACACACATATTACATACACAACAGTTCTGGTCGAAGATATCATTCCATTATAGCAAAAGGTTAATAAATTGAAATAAAGAGTAGATTGCCTTTCGAAAGCTAGGCTTTATTAACCTTAAAAAACCAGCAAGTACATGTTGAGCACCCAGTCTCAACCAAACTGTAGAAAACTGAATTTAAGATGGCCACCACAGGTCACATGGAATCAACTAACCAATGAGTTTACAGCATATATCTCAAGGCAGGAAAACAGGCAACCAATTACAATGCTTCTTATAAAACAAGAATAATCACCACAGTTGGTGAGCCACCTTCTTCAACCGCTGCAGTCTGTGTGGTGAAGGTATTCCCACAGTGCTGTTAGGGAGGGAGTTACACGATTTTGACCCAGCGACGACGAAGGAATGGTGATATATTTCCAATACAGGATGTGACTTGGAGCGGAACTTGTAGGTGATGGTTCCCATGCGCCTGCTGCCCTTGTCCTTCTAGGTGGTAGAGGTCGCGGGTTTGGGAAGATCTGCCAAAGAAGCCTTTGCGAGTTGCTGCAGTGTATCTTGTAGATGGTACACACTGCAGCCACGGTACACCAGTTGCAGAGGGAGTAAATGTTTAAGGTGGTGGATGGGGTGCCAATCAAGTGGGCTGCTTTATCCTGGATAGTGTCAATCTTCTTGAGTGTTGTTGGAGATGCATTCAGCCGGACAAGTGGAGAGTATCCATCACACTCCTGACTTGTGCCTTGTAGATGGTGGAAAGGCTTTGGGGAGTCAGGAGGTGCGAGACTCGCCACAGAACACCCTGCCTCTGACCTTATAGTGTTGCCACAGTATTTATGTGGCTGGTCCAGTTAAGTTTCTTGTCAATGGTAACTCCCAGGAAGTTAATGGTGGGGGATTCGGCGATGGTAATGCCATTGAATGTAAAGTGGATGCGGTTGGACTCTCGCTTGTTGAAGATAGTCATTGCCTGATACTGGTGGGGTGCGAGGTTACTTGCCACTTACCAGCCCAAGTCTTGCTATATGCGGGCATGGACAGCTTCATTCTATGATAAGGTGTGAATGGAACTGAACATTGTGCAATGATCAGCGAGCATTCCCACTTGCAACTTTATGATGGAGGGAAGGTCATTGGCGAAGCAGCTGAAGATGGTTGGGCCTCGGACGCTGCCCTGTGGAACTCCTGATGCGATGTCCTGGGGCTGAGATGATTGACCTCCAACAACCACTACCATCTTCCTTTGTGCGAGGTATGATTCCAGCCAGTGCAGAGTTCTCCCCCTGATTCCCATTTGCTTGAATTTTACTAAAGCTCCTTAATGCCACACTCGATCAAATGCTGCCTTGATGTCAAGGGTAGTCACTCTCACCTCACCTCTGGAATTCTGTCTTTTGTCCATGTTTGGACGAAGGCTGTAATGAGATCTGGAGCTGAGTGGTCCTAGCAGAACTTAAACAGAGCAGGTCATTCGTGAGTAAGTGTCACTTGATAGCACTGTCAACAACACCTTCCATCGCTTTACTTGATGATTAAAAATAGGCTGACGGTGTGGTAATTGGCCGGATTGGATTTGTCCTACTTTTTGTCAACAGGACATACCTGGGCAGTTTTCCACATTTTCGGATAGATGCCAGTGTTGTAGCTGTACTGGAAAAGCTTGGCTAGAGGTGCCGATATTTCAGGAGCACAAGTCTTCAGCACGATAGCCGGGATGTTATCGCGGCCTATAGCCTTTGCTATATCCAGTGTGCTTTGCCGTTTCTTGCTTTCACGTGGAGTGAATCAAATTGACTGAAGACTGGCTTCTGTGATGGTTGGGACCTCAGGAGTAGGCCAACATGGATCATCCACTCGGCACTTCTGGCTGAAGATGGTAGCAAACGCTTCAGCCTTGTCTTTTGCACTCATGTGCTGGGCTCCACCATCATTGAGGATGGGGATATTCATAGAACCTCCTCCTCCTCCCATTCGTTGTTTAATTGTCCTACATCATTCACGACTGGATGTGGCAGAGGGTAGTAAAACACTCAGAGGGTAGTAAATCTATGGAATTTACTACCTCAGAGAGTTGTGGAAGCAGCGACATTAAATAAATTTAAAACGGAGATAGACAGTTTCCTAGCTGATAAGGGAATAAGGGGTTACGGGGAGAGGGCAGGGAAGTGGACGTGAGTCTAAGTTCAGATCAGCCATGATCCTATTGAATGGCGGAGCAGGCCCGAGGGGCCGTATGGTCTACTCCTGCTCCTACTTCTTATGTTCTTATGTTCTTATGGCAGCACTGCAGAGCTTTGATCTGATCCGCTGGCTGTGTGATCACTTAGCTCTGTCTATAGCATGCCGCTTCCGCTGTTTAGCATGTATGTAGTCCTGCGTTACAGCTTCCCCAGGTTGGCGCCTGAATTTTAGTTACACCTGGTGCTGCACCTGGCATGCTCTTCTAAACTCCTCATTGAACCAGGGTTGGTGCATTTGTTTGATGGTAATGGTAGATTGAGGGACATGCCAGGCCATGAGTTTACAGATTGAGGTGGAATATAACTCTGCTATTTGATACCCCATATTAAGTTAGACCTTGTTGGATTAGGTGTAACTGAAGTTTTCACAGCCAATTGACTGTTAAACAAACGTTAGGGACCTAAAAAAACAATTTTAGTTTATGGAGCGTCAAATTTCTCCATTGTACTAGCAACTACAATTTTTAAGAAACTTAAAAAATATATATATGTTTTTTAAGTTTGTTCATATTTGTTTCAGGTTTATCTTTTCCACAGGAGAGAGTCCAATCTTTGTTTTGCTCTCTATACATTTTACAAAGTCAGAATGAAAGCAACTTGTTCACTTCCTGATTCCCAGTCTGTGAGAAATCTGCATTGTGATTTCCTGCTTAGTCAGTTCCCACTACACTCCACGGATCTCAACTGCATGTCAAATCAATCAAACTTCTCGCTGCAGAGGTAGCGTGATCATTGTGGCAGCTTTCTTCGGGGGCAGCGCTGAACGCCTTTGCTTCATCACTGACTGCGAATTCCGGGCCAATAAGTAACCTAATAAGCAATATCTTCTTTTAAAGTGCATCTGAGGTACCACTGAGACACTGACAGATATTTAACACTGTTTCTCCAATTAACTGACCCTTCCCTGCATTCTCTACACTGTGCACACACAGTTCCTATTCACCAAGCTGTACACATGTACAGTAGCAATTAGTAACAGTACCTGAAACATAACCTTCCTGAAAATCTTCAAACATTCAGACATGATTTGTCACATTTACCGCCGGAGATATTTCACCTGTTTTATACACCTCCCGAATTTAATTTCCAGTGAAATATCCAACCCTTAATATCCGAGCAAAATAGTGAAGAAACAACCTGATCTTGCCCTTGGTGCCTCTAAGTGCTTTTCTACTTGGCTAGAACCTAATTCTTCTTTCTAAAAGCATGTTGTGCTTGAGGTGGCTGGATGCTCATTCCAAATAATGGTGGCTGTGTCTGATGTGGCCTTCTGATCTGGTGACCTGCATCCTAACAAAGGCCATCCACAGACTACACCTGCATTGCTGCAGTTGTCATTTTACTGACACGTGTATGGATTGAGAGGGATGTTGTGATGCATAATTATATTTTATATCATATCTTATATAGCCTAAATGGTTGTCTTGTGCATTTGTTTAATATAATTTTCTTATTTAAATGTAGCTGCAATTTACAAGTAAATATGCTTGTGCTTTGTATTAGATCATTTGGAATGGAATGACTTTCACTTATGTTGTAAAGCATGCCAATAATATCTTTGCACTGTCAGACAACAATCCACGAAAAGGTGAAAAAAGCCTTTAGTACAACATAGGCTAAGAAAACAAATAACGTTGAAAAGTGCCATAAATTCAATTAAAGGACTATTCACTAACAACGAAGTTAAATCACTTCCGATTATTTAGGTAAAACGTAGTCCCATTGTGGAAACTGTGAATGTTAGACCTAAAGTCTGTTCTACGGAAGAACAAGTCAATTAAATTAAATTGTGATGGAATGTTAATATAGTAGAATAAAACACATAAGAAGAACAGTCATGATAGAAGTTCATGGAGGTATAAATCTGCCGGTCTCTGTTTAGTCTATTGACAGAAGCAGAGCAAAATATCTGCTTTAAAACGTGACTTTCTGACCTGCAACGTAAGGTACACCGTGCCCTGACAGGGAGTCCTCCAACGCTGCTGGCTATTGGCATCATGTTCCACAGCAACACCTCTAGTAGTGCGCCCACTGATACTCTGCCTGTTAAACACACTCACTCGCCCTCCACACCTGTCTTCGAACCCGGACATGAGTCCGTCGGTCCTCCATGGTGACTCCACCCTATCAACAAGTCAACTTCATCCCACCATGGGACCTCTGACTTTAACTTTGGACTCTGTCTTATTGTCTCCTCCCTGTTCTCCATTTACAATCAGGATACATCTATCCTAACCTTGGCCAGGCCTGTGTAACCTGAATTTACTGGTGTCCATGTGCCTGAGTATTTTGGTTGCTGCTCCGGCCCAGAGCCCATCATTTCTATCTCCGGTTTTTCTTTCTCTTCTCTCTATCTCTCGGATGCTTCTCTCCTATCTCCTCTCTTTCTTGTTGCCTAGTTATGTCTCCTTACATTTCTCCTCTTCTGGGTACTTTGTCCATCACCCCCTAATATCAGCCCCCATCCTTCCCTATTCCTCGACTTTACTACTCTCCTGCTGCCCTCCAGGCTTGACACCCTCTTGCACCAGCTGAAATCTTCACACTTTACCCCCCTCTACATTCTTTGAAGGGCCAATCGAGGCCTCATGAGCACAACCCCAACTCCCCTGTCCTCTTTTCTCTTCGATCGTCTCACTCAGCATGCTGGCTGCTGGAGAATGTTGCCAACCTCCTTCCTGTCCCACTCACTCCTCGCAGCGCTGGCCCTGTGGACTCTGCCAGTGGATCAACTATCACCAACATTTTCAGCATCTCCCTCCAGAATGTCCATTCTCTTGCAAATAAGGCCGTTGATCTCCTTGACCTTGTTGAGGATGATTGCATTGATATCATGACCTTGATGGAAACTTGGATCATATTTGATGACACCTTCCCCCTTACTAAACTTTCCTGCCTGGCTATACATTCTAACACCTGTCTCGCCCAACCGCTGTGGGTGGTGTGGTCCTTCTCATTAAATCTCACCTTGATCTGTCCCCATACTCCTCTGGCACCATCTCCCCCTTTCAGCAGCTCAACTTGTTCCAGCCCTATCGCCTCTTTTTTAAAGCCGCCTTCAGTACCACCCACACAAGCCCAAAATCACATTTCGATATCCTTAATGTTTTCCTCCCTCAGCATTGGCACCGAGCGACTTCTCATCCTTGGTGATTTCAAGCTCCATCTCAGCTCACCTTGCCCTCTCTCCCTGGTGTTCACTGCACTCCTGTCCTCCCCTAACCTCTGCCTCCATTTAAACTCTCCTACGCATAATCACGGCCACTCCCTCGAACTTTCCAACCCTCTATTCCTGTCATCTCAATCACAGACAAGACCATCTCTAATCACTTCTTTGTATAACTCACCACTCACATCCTCCTTCCCCTTCCAACCACGCTTCTTTCTGTGTTCATCGGGAATAAACTGTCACCCAAATCACTTACAACCGCACTTTCAATCTCCCCACTGGCTAGCCTTTGACCCTCCATTGATCGCGATGC
Source organism: Somniosus microcephalus (assembly GCF_052327205.1). Lineage (NCBI taxonomy): Eukaryota > Metazoa > Chordata > Chondrichthyes > Squaliformes > Somniosidae > Somniosus > Somniosus microcephalus. The sequence goes on from NW_028225179.1 coordinate 97,890,064, forward strand.
TTCTGCAGCTACCGATCAGCTCAGTCACACCCTTATAATCACCTTTAATGCTTTTGTCCCCATTAAAAGCCTTACTCTCTCCCTCCAAATCTGGCCTCTTGTGTATCCCCCGCTTCATCGGCTCCACCATTGGCGGCTGTGCCCTCAGCTATCGAGGCCCTAAGCTCTGTAATTTCTCCATAAACCTCTCCATCTCTCTCTCGCCCTTTAACACACTCCTTAAAACCTACCTCTTTGACCAAGCTTTTATTCACCCGCCCTAATATCCCGTTCTTTGACACAGTGTCAATGTTAGTTTGATTCCGCTCCTGTGAAGTGTCTTGTGACGTTTCCCTCCGTTAGAGGCGCTGCATCAATGCAAGTTGTTGTATTTATTTATATCGGGCAGGAACTTACAACTTACAAAGCGTTACTGCACTGGAAGAGAGAGAGAGTCTTCAGATTATGGATATTTCAGTGTACCGCTCCTAAAACTGCGCCAGTAAACTATAATCTGCTAGGGATTGTAAATCACGACAAGGTCATTCATAGGTTTCAAAAAAGCTGAAAGAAATATCAATCAGATTGCAATGGGTGTATTTATTCTTATGTCCATCATCAAACTGACAGCTTTAAAATCAGAAGCAACATTAAATGATGTTATGTTGTAAAATGCGTGCTTCGTTCACTTTTGTACATTGTTTTGAATATTGCATTTAAATAAATAACATTACATCATTCATTTGAAATTGCGTTGCTTGAAAGGGAAGATTTGATGGGGCTGGGCTCAAGCAGGGAAATGGAATTAGACGAGATTGGTAAAATAGAGAATTAAAAAACTTGGTCATGTCTCAAATAAATCATTTGGTCTTTAATATTTCTTGTGACTGAATGAAAATACATACCTCCTTATGAAGAATATGAAGTTTACTGCGGCTGCTGGCGCAGTTTTACATTAGATTTGATGAAGGAAAATTGAAAAAACGCCCGGACATTACGTCACCACACCCGTTTCATTAGCTTTTATTCAAACGGTCAATTTGACTAAAATCGATCTATTAGAGCTGGAAATATTGTCAGTGCTAAAGAACAGGCGGGGCTGACAAACAATTATAAGGAGATGACTGAAATACGAGCAGAAAATACTGGGAATACTCAGCAGCTCCATAACCTCCTGTCATCGAGCTGAACCGTTAACTCTGTGTCTCTCTCCACAGATGCTGCCTGACCAGCATTTTCGCTTTTTATTTCAGATTTCCAGCATCCGCAGTATTTTTGCTGGTGAATTATAATGGTCATTTTCTTCTCAGTGCCTCAGTATAAGAGTTAGCCCGGGCAGGATTGCTTGACATAAATTCAGCATCTGCTCAGAATATCCTAATCATTAATGTAAAAAAGGTTGAACAAAACAAATCCTTAAACATTTAAATTATCCTGAACAGTCTCCTCTCTCTCTCTCCCCCCCCCCAGTCGCTCTCTCTTCCCCCCCCAGTCGCCTCTCTCTTCCCCCCGAGTCACTCTCTCTTTTCCCCCCAGTCGCTCTCTCTCTTCCCCCCCAGTCACTCTCTCTCTTCCCCCCCAGTCGCTCTCTCTTTTTCCCCCCCAGTCACTCTCTCTTCCCCCCCAGTCACTCTCTCTCTTT